>NC_092877.1:199589405-199754405 GCF_028372415.1 Notamacropus eugenii | reverse complement strand
GCTTGAAAGCTCTCTATTTCATTGAAAGACCTTTTTCCCCCCTGAAGTATTGTACTCAGTTTTGCTGGGTAGTTGATACTTGGTTGTGATCTTAGCTCCTTTGACCTTTGAAATATCATATTCCAATCCCTCAGGTACCTTAATGTAGAAGCTGCTAGATCTTGTGTTATCTTGATTGTGCTTCCACAATCCTCGAATTGTTTCTATTTGGATGCTTACAATATTTTCTCCTTGACCTGGGAGCTCTGGAATTTGGCCACAATATTCCTAGGAGTTTTCCTTTTAGCATCTCTTTCAGGAGGTAATTGGTGGATTCTCTCAATATCTATTTTACCCTGTGGTTTTCGAATATCAAGGCAGTTTTCTTTGATAATTTCTTGAAAGATGATGTCTAGGCTTTGTTTTTATCATGGCTTTCAGGTAATCCAGTAATTTTTAAATTGTTTCTCCTGGATCTAGTTCCCAGGTCACTTGTTTTTCCAATGACATTTCACATTGTCTGCTATTTTTTCATTCTTTTGGTGTTGTTTTATAATTTCTCGATTTTTCATAAAGTCGTTAGCTTCCATCTGCTCCATTCTAACCTTTAAGGAATGATTTTCTTCAATGAGCTTTTCGACCTCCTTTTCCATCTGGTCCATTCTGCCAATTTAAGGCATTCTTCTCCTCATTGGCTTTTTGGATCTCTTCTGCTGTTTGGGTTATTCTGTTTTTTAAGGTGTTATTTTCTTCAGCATTTTCGGTCTCCCCTTTAGCAAGCAGTTGACTCATTTTTCATGGTTTTCTTGTATCTCTCTCATTTCTCTTCCTAATTTTTCCTCTACTTCTCTTACTTAATTTTCAAAATTCTTTTTGAGCTCTTCCGTGGCCTGAGACCAATTCTTGGAGGCTTTGGATGGAGGAGCTTTGACTTTGTTGTCATCTTCTGTTTGTATATTTTGGTCTTCCCTGTCACCACAGTGAGATTCTATAGTCTGATTCTTCTTCCAGGTTTTGCTCATTTCCCCAGCCATTTATTTGACTTTTGAACTTTGTCAAGGTAGTTCTCTGCTTCTGGTGGGGGTGGAGGGGTGTACTGTCAGTCGCTCAATCCCCCCACAATCTCTGGGTATACAGCTCTAGTAATAGCCACTTCTGCTGCCCCTACTGCTTCTGTTGCTGCCATGGGCTCTTCTGCCCCCTCCACCACCCTGGACCTGGGGCCAGAACACTCTACTCTCTCACACAGGTCAAACAGGTTTTTTCCACTGACCTTCCAAGTTGTCCTCAGTGTTTCCAGAAGTCTGGAAACCAACAGAAGTGTCAGTGATTCACTCTCCCCAAGGTCTTCTCAGGTCCCCTCTGTTCCCAAGCTGTTCACACTGGATTGTGCTCTCCTCTCAGCCCTACATGATAGGCACTTCCCATCAATCTTCCAGGATGTCTTGGGCTGGAGATTTGCTTCACTCTGTCATTCTGTGGGTTCTGCAGCTCCAGAATTTGTTTAAAGTAACTTTTTTTACTGGCATTTCATTGGGTTTGTGGGGAGAGCTCCCTAAACACAATTTCTATGTTAGAAAGTTTCCCATAGGACTTCTGGGAGCCAAGATGGTGGAGTAAACAGTAAGTTGCCATAACTCTCCCATATTCACCTCCAAATAACCATAAAATAGCACCTTAAGACAAATACTGGAGCAGCAAAACCAGTAAAAAGATGGGGTAAAGCAATCTTTTAGTACAAGAAACTTGGAAGATTGGCAATAAAGGTCTGTCTTACTCAGATAAAGGAGGAAGTCAGTCTATGACAGGAAATATCCCAACAAGCCAGAAGCAAGTCCCATCTCAGCAAACCAGCGGGAGATCCTAGTGTGGTGGAGCAGGCAAATGCCAACACCAGGGCCCCCTGTGTGCCTCCACATAGCCAGGGGAATGGGCAGATTCCAGCCCCAATAACTATCACATGCTTCAGTATAGTCCCAAGCAAACAAACAACCTCCACTGGCCAGACTTCCATGTACTTTAGTGTAGCCCCAGTGAAATGCAGAAACACTCCACTGACCTAATCATATGCCAGACACCAGCTCTAGGACCCCACCTTAGCACAAGGTAAGCTGCCAGACCCCTAGCTTCTAGCAGTGCTAGCCACCCCCTACACCATCTCCTCAGTGCAGTGCCAGACACAAGGGTCCCCTGTGGGTCTCAGGGCAACTTCAGTGCAGCACCAGATAAACAGTCAGGACCTGTAGCACCTGGCACAAGAAGCCTAAGGCAGTTCCCCTTCTAGCTCAGTTCCTAGAGCAGAACTCAAATTTAAAAGAAAAGGGAGAAGGCAAAAAAAAGATAAGCAAGAGAACAACAAAAAGGAATTTGACCATAGAAAGTCATTATAGTGACAGGGAAGATCAAGACACAAGCTCAGAAGGGGACAACAATGTCAAAACAGCTTTGGGCACAATCCCAGAGAAAAATGGGAAGTGATCTCAAGTCCAGAAAGAACTCATGGAAGAGCTAAAAAAGAGCTTAAAAATCATATGAGAAGTAGGAGAAAAATAGGGAAAAGAAATGAGAGTGATGCCAGAGGATTATGGAAAAAGAGTCAACAGCTTGGAAAAAGAAAACAACTGCTTAAAAAATGAAATGATCAAATAGAAAATGAGATACAAAAATCCACTGAAGAAAACAACTCCTTATAAAGTACAATTGGCCAAATGGAAAAGGAAGTACAAAAATTAACTGAAGAAAATAATTCATTAAAAATTACAGTTGGGGAAGTGGAAGCTAATGACTCTATTTGACATCAAGAATCAATCAAACAAATTCAAAAGAATGAAAAAAATAGAAGAAAATTTAAAATACTACGCAGGAAAAACAACTGACCTGGAAAATAGATCTAGGAGAGACAGTGTAAGAGTCATTGGACTACCTGAAAGACATAATCAAAAGGAGATCCTGGACAGAATCTTTCATGAAATTATCAAGGAAAACTGCCCTGATATCCTGGAATCGGAGAGCAAAACAGGCATCAAAAAAATCTTCTAATCACCATAGGAAAGAGATCCCATAATAAAAACTCCATGGAACATTATAGCCAAATTACAGAAACATCAGGTCAAGGAAAAAATACTGCAAGTGGCTAAAAAGAAACAATTCAATATGAAGGAGCCATAATCAGGATTACATAGGACTTAGCAGCTGCAGTATTAAAGGATTGTAGGTCATGGGACATGATATTCCAGCAGGCAAAGGAACTGGTACTACATCCAGGAATCATCTTCTTAGTGAAATTAAGCATAATACTTCAAGGGAAAAATGGTCATTCAATGAAATAGAAGGATTTCAAGTTTTCGTAAGAAGACTAGAAATGAAGAATATATGATCTCCAATATCAAGACCCAAGAAATGCCTAAAATGGTAAAAAGGAGAAAGAAAACATAAAAAATTCAGTGGGGCTGAACTGTTTACATTCCTCCATAGGAAGATGATACTTGTAATTCTTAAAAATTACACCACTGTGTAATAGCATAGCTAGAAGGAATATACATAGACAGAGGGTACAGGTATAAGGTGACTTTGAGGGAATAACATAAAAAATCAGAGATAAGAAAGAGGAGTACAATGTACAGAAGAAAGGAAGGGGTAAAAGGGGGTAAATTATTTCACATGGAGAGGTGCAAAAAACTTATTACAGTGTAGGGAAAGATGGGAGGGTGGGTGATGGACATCATTTGAACCTTACATCAGTATTGGCTCAAAGAAGGAATAATATACACAATCAGTTGAATACAGAAATCTATCTTATCCAACAGGAAAGTAGGAGGGAAGGAGATTAAATAAAGGGGAGAGGGTTGACAGAAGAGAAGGAAGACCAGCAGAGGCAGTAGACAGAAGTGAAACACTATCGAAGAGGAAAAGGGTGAAAGGAGAGCAAGGACAAACAGGAGGAAAAATAGGATGGAGGGAAATACTCTGTTAGGAATGATAATTATGAATGAGAATGGGATGAAATCTCCCATAAAATGGAAGTGGATAGCAGAGTGGATAAAAAAACAGAATCCTACAAAATATGGTTCAAAAGAAACACACCTGAGGCAGAGAGAAACACAGAGTAGAGGTAAAGGACTAGAACAGAAACTATTATGCTACAGCTGTAAAAAAAAGTAAAAAAAAATAAGCAGGGAAAGCAATCCTGATCTCAGACAAAGCAAAAGTAAAGACAGACGTAATTAAAAGAGGTAAGGAAGGAAACTACATCTTGTTAAAAGGTACCACAGACAATGAAGCAATATCAGTACCAAACATTCATGCACTCAGATTCTTAAAGGAGAAGTTAAGTGAGTTACAGGTTCATGACCAAACAAGAGACAGCATTATGAAATGTAAAATAGATAATTTTGGTAATATTACATTGAAAAGATTTTTTAAAAAAGCTTTTGCACAAACAAAACCAATGCAACCAAGATTACAAGGAAAACAGAAAGCTGGGAAACAATCTTTAGAGCAAGGTCTCTGATAAAGGTCTCGTTTCTCAAATATATAGAGAATTGAATCAAATTTATGAGAATATGTCATTCCCCAATTGATAAATTGTCAAAGGATATGATTAGGAATTTGTCAGAGGAGTAAATCAAAGCTATCTATATCTATACATATCTATATATCTATAGGCCTGTGAAGTGCTCTAAATCACTTTTGATTAGAGAAATGCAATTTCAAACAACTAAGGTCTCCCAGTGCATCCTGGGCCTTTTCCAGTCATTCTGATGAATATCTGATCACTGGATTCAGATGGCTCTGGAGGAGAAGTGAGGCTGGCGACCTGCACAGTCCTCCCTCACTCAGAACAAAGTCCAGTGCAAGTCATGTCATCATTTCTCTGATGGCATGGTCTTCTCCGAAAACAAAGGATGAACACAGACAGATAGGTACCAAATTGGCTAATATGATAAAACAGGAAAATGATAAATGTTGGAGAGGATATGGGAAATTTGAGAACGTACTGGTGGTGGAGTTGTGAACTGATCCAAGCATAAGGGACAGCAGTTTGGCACTATGTCTAAAAGACTGTAAAAGTTTGCATACTCTTTGATCCAGTAATATTACTACCATATCTATATTCAAAAGAGATCATAAAAAAGGGAAAAAAACTTACACATGCAAAAATATTTATAACAGTCCTTTTTGTGGTGGTGTGGTGGTAAAATATTGGAAATTAAGGGGATGGCCATTAATTGGAGAATGGCTGAACAATCTGTGGTATATGAATGTAATGGAATACTATTGTCCGATAAGAAATGCTGAACAGGCAGATTTCAGTAAAACCTGGAAAGACTTGTATTAACTGATGTAAAATGAAATGAGCAGAGCTAGGAAAACGTACACAATATCAGCAACATTGTGTGATGATCAACTATGAATGACTCAGCTCTTCTCAGCAACTTAATGTTCCAAGAAAAGTACAAAGGACTCTTGAAGGAAAATGCTATCCATATTCAGATAAAGAACTGTTGGACTCTGAATGCAGATTGAAGCATACTTTTTTTCACTTTTTTTTTGTGTTTTTTCCTGTTTTGATCTGTTTCTTCTGTCATAATTTTGACTAATATGGAAATATGTTTTACATGATAGCACAATATAACCTACATCAAATTGTCCACCATTTTCAGAAGAGGGGTGGGGAAAAATTTGGAACTCAAAATCTTGTAAAAATGAATGCTAAAAATTGTTGACATATAATTGGGAAAAAATAAAATGGTATTTAGTATACTATCACCTCCAGGCTTCATGACTATTGGTGCAACCTTGGGCAAGTTGCTTAACCTAAGCTTCACAGAGCTTATCAATAAAATGAAGGGGTTGGACAGATGATCTCTACATACTTTTTCAGTTGTAATATTCTAGAATTCTATGACAGAGGGCAGGTTTCGTTGATTAACATTAATATCCACTCCACAATTTTCCCAGTGAAATTTGTCTACTGGAGATTCACCTGAGTATTACTAATACTTCCCCTTTTTTGGGGGGAAGTATTTGCATTTTGGGTTGACCTATATTTTAAAGACATGTCTCAATTACAAGAACTAGTCTGGGCAGCTTTCCCAGTGGGGCCATAGGCTGACACCAAACTCTGAACAATTACTTAGAATTAGCCTTGTCAAATTTGTTTAAAGTGACCAGGAAAGTGCATACATTGAACTAATGTCCCCTTTTGCTAGTAAGATGTGGCTGTAATGATTTTATATATCCATCAAACTATTTAAATACGAACACAGCTTTCATGCAGTAACCACCGTTCCAGGCAGATGTCATTTTTAGAAGCCAATGGGGAATTGCATCCCTTAATTATTCTTCAATACACAAACCAAGCATTCTTTAATTGGTGTAAATTGAACAGTGTTCCAGTGCAAACAAGGAGAGGACAAACTAATCAATGATTCCGTGCATGTCTATTGGAAAGCCATTGCCATTAGATCAAGTAACAAATCCTTAACTCCATTAGCTTCGGTGGAGTGACGGACACGTACACAGAGATGTGTGTGTGTGCACACACTCATTCTCATTCCTTGTTATCCATCAGGACTGGGAGACATCTAGGGAGTTGGGATTCCAAAATTGCCAGCTCTAGGGGAATAATGCTAATGGAAATCTAAAATGCTTTTCCTTCCCTCTACATTCCCCCTCCCTCCCAAAAAATAATTTCCATTATAAAACACCCTACTACAATGTCAGAAACTACATTCACCAGTCTTTTATGGGAATTCAATGGAAAACAAAGTGTTTCTATCCTCTGGTGGTTTCAGTCTTGTGTCTGTCTCTCATGCTCTCTTTTTTTTTCTCCTAAACTGGAAACAATATCCTTTTTTTTGTTAGCTTGTCAACTCATCCCCCCCCCCCACTCCGAATTTTTCTCCCTGAGACTCTTATCTATCTATTCCTACCTATAAACTGTGGTTGGATAACATGAAACTAGTGCTTCTTTCCTACTTTTAAAAATATAATAATAATACAAAAGGCATTCTTCTTAAGAAACCCAGGAAAAACCCTTCTCATAAATACATCATGCCCACTTTTCATTCTCATCTCTTTTTATTAACTTTCTCAAATTGATAATTTATTACTGGGGAGGAAAGAAAGGAAGCAACAGGCCCATTACATCCCCCTGGCCCAGATCTGCCAGTCTTCCACTTTATAGAGTTCCTAAGACTGAGCTGCACTGGGAAGAGGTATATACTGGCTATATGTGTTCATTTTAAAATCTGCCTGATTTTTTTTTTGACAAAATGAACTCGTTCTTGTTGAAAAATCCTTCA
The DNA here is from genome assembly GCF_028372415.1 of Notamacropus eugenii. NCBI lineage: Eukaryota > Metazoa > Chordata > Mammalia > Diprotodontia > Macropodidae > Notamacropus > Notamacropus eugenii. The sequence goes on along the minus strand of NC_092877.1, from coordinate 199,747,119 downwards.
TATTGATTTAAGTTTAAGCTTAAAAGTAGCCTAGTGCATAAAACTTAAAAGTGAGTAGAGAGGAAGAATGAGAGAACTGCTCATTCCATTGACAATCTTTGTTCAGTGGGGATGGTTTCCAGTGGATGAGTTATTCTTACATGTGGTATTGTAATTTATGCACCTCTGACAGAAACTGTATTCCTTGGATTTCCATAGTTGGCTCCAGGGTTTTGAGAGGCCTGGGATAAGTCCTATGAAGGGAACCTCAGATTTCCTGAGTTTATGAACAAGGGAAAGCTAAAAGAATAGCAGAGTCATTCACCATCAAAACTTCTAGGTGTTAGGGTACCAGGACTCAACACTTAGAAACTTCATCAGTAAAATGTTTTCACATGGCACCAAGTAATACCAAATGCTTTTATGAGCCCATTATCACAGTAAATTCTCAGTGTCTGAGAGAGTAGCTAGGGAATGGCGGGGGTGTTAAACAAAAATGATCTCCCCTTATAAAATTTGATTGGGCCAAATGAAGTTTTGCTATGATCTAGTCCAGGTTTACCAGTACTACCTCTTAGCATCTTTTAACATCTCTTCTTCCTTCCCTTATAAGTCAGCCAGTAAACAAGAATTTATTAATCACTTCTTATGTGCCTGACACTGTACTAAGCAAACAACATATAGCCCTAGTCTGCAGAAAATTCACCTCTCCCCAAGACTTCCATGAAACCACAAAAAATAACAATAAAGTCTTAAAAAAGACCCCTCCAAAAGAAAAAAAGGTTTTGAATAGGTTATAAATAGGCCCGCTTTGGTTCTACTATTTTAAATTTAATATATACTTTAAGAACAAACCACATAGTAGAAGGTTATAGTTTAATGTATAATCCTTTTTTTGTTCTTTGTATGTTGGAATGCTTGTGTTTATACTGATGATGTTTAAGGTAACAATAAAAAAGAAAATTTAATGTAAAAGCAAAGGAAAATGGACCATAAGGTAAAATGGAAGTATTAGTCCATTGTCTGTTTTTCATTAGTATGGAAGGTAGCTGAGTATCAGAAGTGCCTGTATGGTTAAGATGTTGATCTGCTGACTACAGTGCCAATGTGATATTCACAGCGCCTATGGCAGCCATGAATATTGTGATGCAATTCTGAATCACGAAATACAGCAGATTCTCCACATGGAAGACAGAACCAAAACATTTATTTAGAAACCAGAAAGCCAAATACATCATAGTAACAAAAATCTATACTTAATAACAACTCAGAGAACAGCATCATCCCCAGGCCTTCATTCTGCTGGGCTTCCCATAAACCAGCTCCATTAAACAAATCACAAACAAGCCCTTTCACTCCCGCTGGCCGGTTGTCTGCTAGCCTGCATCCTTCCCATCTCTGACAGCTCTCTCACTAATTTTCTCTCAGCTCTGCTATAGCTCTGCCCCAGCTCTGCCCCTTCCTGTTCCAGAAAACTCCTCTTATCACAGGCTCCATATGATTCAGACTCACGTGACTGAGGATTCTGTATGACCCAGTCAGACCACATGGATCTATTAATGAATATGAAAGATCTCTGCATTTAAATTACCATTACATACCATACATGCATTGCATGTATATGTTTGGATCCCATACTTTCCATTAAAAAAAAATTTCTACTTGACCATCAAATTGTGGAGACACAGCTGTCCCTGTGTTTTGATGTGTTTCCCGCAGTGTTACAAGGATTAGGTAGTTGGATAAAAAATTCAGGGAGGTATCAAAGAGTGAGGAGAATTAGTTGGTGTTCAAAACAAAACAAAAACAAACCAACCTTTAAGCAACAAGAATGAGAGAACTAAAATAACCAAAACTCACAAAAAAGAATTGAAAAAACTATAAACGAGCCTCCCGATGGGGAAAAAACCCTCGGGACTTGACGGATTTATAAGGTAATTCTATCAAATATTCAAAGAAGAATTATTTCCAATATTATACAAAGTGTTTGAAAAAATACAAAAATTGCTTCTGTGATACAAATATGAGCCTAATTCTTAAAACAGAGGCAGAAAACAATAGGCTAATATCTCTAATGGATATTTACTCAAAAAAATTTAAATAAAATATTAAAAAGGACATTATAGAGTTATACTAAAAAGATTATATACTATGACCAGATTGGTTTTATATCAAGATTTAGAGCAGGGTTGGTTAAATGTTAGGAAAGTTATGAACATAATAGACTATCTTAATATCAAAACAAAAATTGTATAGTATAGTAGATATGAAAAATTTAGATAAAATACAAGATTCATATCTTGTTAAAAACCCTAGAAAACAGGAATAAACAAACCTTTCCTTAATATAAGTTGGTATCTTTCTAAAGGACAGCTAGGTGGTGTAGTGGATAAGGGGCTAGGTCTGGAGTCAGGAAGACTCACCTTCCTGAGTTCAAATCTGACTTCAGATACTTATTAGCTGGATATCCCTGGGTAAGTCACTTAACCCTGTTTGCCTCAGTTTCCTCATCTGTAAAATTAGCTGGGGCTGGAAATGGCAAACCACTCTAGTATTTTTGCTAAGAAAACCCCAAATAGGATCACGAAGAGTCAGACATGACTGAAAAACAACTGAATAACAGTCTATGTGAAACCAAGAGCTAACACTATGTATAATGATGATTTTCAATAAGACCAAATGTAGAGCAATGATGTCCATTGTTAGCATTACTATTTGATATAGTAGTAAACAACAATAAGACAAAAAGAAATTGAAAGAATAACAATAGGCAAAGAGGAAACAAAATGATTACTTTTTGCAGATAATATGATAGTTTACTCACAGAATCGTAGAGAATCAATTTAAAATTAATTGAAACATTACTTTCAGAAAAGTTGAAGTATATAAAATAAACTTACATAATCAACATTTTTGTATGTAACCAAGAAAATCCAGTAGAGAAGAAAAATTCCATTCAAAGTAACTATAGAATGTATAAAATACTTGGTGGTCCACCCTCCAAGACACTATATAAACTCTCTTTAAAACAAATAGAAATCTTTATAACTGGAAGAATATTGACTGCTAATTGATTGCTAAGGTGGAGTCAATATAATAAAATGACAATATTATCTAAATTAATTTACCAATTAAGTGCCATACTATTTGAACAACCAAAGGATTATTTTGTGGAGTTAGAAAAACTATTTTAAAGATTCATCCATAGGAATAAATAGACAATCATTTCAAGAGAAATAAGGAAGAATGTTCAGCAGTATCAAATTTCAAACCATTCATCAAAACAATAATAATTAGAAAAATTTGGCACTCGATAAAGAATGTCTATTAGGAGAATATATTAAGTATACAACACCTACACATGCAAATGAATACAGTACCCTAGTGTTTAATAAATCCAAAGATCCCAGTTGCTGGGGTAATATTTCAGTATTTGACAAAAACTTCTGGTTAAACTGGAAACAATCTAACAGAAATTAGGTACAGTCTAGTATCTCATACTATATACTACGATAAGCTCCAACTGGATACATAACTTACACATAAAGAATGATGTCACTAACAAATTAAAGGAATGTGAAAGAAATTATATTTTAGTTCTATGGTTAGGGAAAAATTTCATGATTGGACAAAGGATAAAGAGGATTAGGAAAGTAAAATAAACAATTTTGGTTACATAAAATTTAGAAGCTTTTTCAAATAAGAAAAACCAACGCAGCTAAAATTAGAAAGGAAATGGATAACTGGGAAGAAATTCTCCAGTAATTTTTTCTGATAGAGTCTCCTAAGATATTTAGGGATATTAATTAAATTTATAGGATAATGAGCCAATCTCTTATAGATAAATGGTCAGAGGATATGATGAGATTTTTAAGAAGAAAAAAAAAACAAGCTGCAACAGCCATATTAAAAGATGCTCTTTCACTAATAATTAGAGAAATTAAAATTAAAGCAATTTTGAGATTTTACTTTATACCCATCAGATTGGCAAAGGTGACAAAAATGGAAAATGACAATTTTTTGAGGGGTTACAGGAACATGGGCACATATTAATGGGCACTGTTGGTGAAATTGTGATTTAGGCCAGTCAATCCAGAAAGAGATGTGCAATGATGACCAAAAAACTACTAAACTGTGAAGTCGTTGACTCAGTGACTCTACTCCTTGGGCTACACCTCAAAAAAGATAAAAGCAAAAGGAAAGAATCCAAAAGTATAAAATATTTATAAAAACTCTTTTGTTGCAGCAAAGGACTAGAAACTAAGATATTTTCCATCGTATAGGTAATTGTTGAATAAATTATGGTGTATAAATGTACTGAAGTACTGTACTGTGAGAAATGATGAAGGGGAAAGTTTTAGAGATATTTTTGGAAACTTGTATGAATTGATGAGGAGTGAAGCAAGCAGAACCAAGAGAAAAATTTAAAGAATATTCGTAACATTATGAAGACAAAAAACTTAAAAGAAGTAAGAACTTCTGATCAGTGAGTTGCATAATGCTGATTCTGGGGCATTCACAATGAAGTATGCTATCTCCTGAGAGAGATATGATGAGCTCCGATTGAAGATGAAATATACTTTTTGGATATAGCCAATGTTCAATATTTTTTTGTTTGACATATATTGTTAAAAGTTTTCTCCTCTCTTCTTCCCTTTTCTCTCCTCCTCCCCTTTTTCCTTTCTCTCTTTTCTCTTCCCCTCCACTCTCCTCTCCTCTGCTCTCCTTTTCTTTTCTTTTTCTTTTCAATGTGCAGAGGTAGAATGGGGAGAAATTTTTTAAATTAAATAAAAAAGAAAAAATCCAAGGCATTCAAATACATTCAATATTTGCTCCCCTTTTGAAAAGTTTTGTTTACGCTGTTTAAGAAGACTACTATCATATTCCCATTCCCCCATACCCAACAGAATCCTTCCTTAAATAAAGAATATAGTTAAACCTAACAAACCAATAACATGACCATGCTCAATGGCATTAGTCTCATTCTACATCTGTGGTTCATTGCCTTCCTCTTTACCAAAAGGAGGGAGATATGTCCATTCTATGTAACCATGAGTGGTCTTTGCATTGATCCGAGTCTTGATGTCCTTTAAATTGTTGTGTTCATTGTATATCATTATTATTATCTTTAGCTGTTCTTCTCTTTATCTTGCATCAGTTCGTAGAATTTTTGCTGAGTTTCTTTGACTACCATCTACCCTTATTTGTTATATTCATAAACTATATTTTTTCTGACATTCCCCAAGCTATTTTACTTTAAATTTTTTTCTTGTTACATCAAAAAGTGCTCCATATATATACACACACATGTATATATGTCATCAGATGTCATCTTCTCCTGTCTCTGGTCTTGGTGTAGAAGGCAAGAGGTAGTTTTCTGGGTCAAATAGTATGAACAATTTAGTCACTTTTCTAGCATAATATACCAAATTGCTTTCTAAAACAGTTCTGCCAATTCAAAACTCTACCAATATTGCTAATTTTCTGTGTCCTTCTTCACACTGTCCCCACTATACTTCCAACAGTCTGAGATTTGTAGATTGGCAACAACACTGACATGGTTCATTCCACATGATTCAATTCAACAAGCATTTATCAAGTTCATGCTATGTTCTAGGTACTATGCTAGAAACTGGGGAGATCCAAGTTTAGGCAGTCATCTAGGTTGGAAGATGTTCTTTCCTCCCATTTGAATTCTTTAAGTAGAGGGAGGATAAAAAACAAAGGGATAAAGATGTCTGTTCTGGTATGGATTGAAGTAAATAATTTCTGTGATTCTAACTTAGAAATTCTGTGATTTGTATAGTAAACTACTTGTTTCCATTGATCCTTATAGGCAAGGATATGCTGGTAGATGTGTCCAACTGGGTGTCCAAAAAAAGTATGCATGACAGACTTTTAAAGTTTCATAATTTTTTAAGTCTAGGTAATCAACAAAGCAACAACATAATTCCCCCATTTGTAACATTTGTTGATTTTTTTTTGAGCTGGCTCCAGTACAACCTTGCTTATAAGTAAATTTGCATTTTACTCCAACAACTGGAACATCAGGTAGATGGTAAAACAATGGATAAAGTGAAGCCTTTTGTCTTCACCTTAAAAACACTTAACTGTTTACCCTTCATTTTCAAAGGGAACCAATGACATCACAGATGATGTCTTGACTTGCTTGTGAATTAGACTTAAGTGAGGCAGAGTTGTATAAAATTGTCAACCTCACTTTCTCTCCCGGAATCATCAAAGTCCAGTGGCAAAACAACTGGCAATGGTCCAGTATGTAGTGGATGATCTTGGCATCTTCAATATCTGACCAAGCTCTAAGTGCTTCACAGAACCTGCTTAGGCTGCCTTCATGACCATTGGAAGAAATTGTTCTTATCCACACATTCTACTGGGAGAAGTCCTCAAACTCTTAGGGTAGACATCCCCTTACTCATCAATGCATTTGAGACCTGCATACTGATGTACAGTTTGAATTTGAAGTAGACTTGTGTTTGTCTTCTGTAGTCTAATGCAACAGCAAATTTTTATGACTAATCTCTGTCTGCTCCTTCATCATGGGCGTTCAATCACTATTTGTGGAATAAAAATCTCACTGTTACAATACACTTTTTGCTGGATGCCTCCATTTGTTCCTTATTGTTTTCTGTTCCAAACCTTTCATTAAGTGACTGTTTATTACATACCAGAGACAATAAGCAGGGCTCTAGCTTCACATGCCCATTCTAATAAAGCTGGTAAGTAAGGTCTTATGGAAGAAATTTTCTTTTATTAAAGGGATACCAGAAATGACTATGGGACATATAGAAAGATAGGAGGGGAAGATAACACCTCTATGCTTCTGTCCACCAATATAATTGACTGGCTAGGCTATCTACAGGAGCCACACTAGTTTGTTATTGGTGGCCACACTGATTGAAAGCTCAGTCAGCCATTGACAAGCAAGCAGTTATACTGACTTGCTAATGCTTCTGTCTACCTCTTGTTGATTTAGTATAAGAAGAAGGTGGCAGGAAGCAGCTGAAGGATTTTGGCCATTGCTTTATGATAGTAGGAAGGTGATGCCAAGACTTGCAAGTAGATAGGATTTGAGTGAGGGAGGGCTGTGCAAAGTCATCAACCTCACTTTCTCCTCCCAATGGAAAGACATAGATTAGGACAACTGGAGATGGCCCTGGATGCATTGGGAGACCTTGGCCTTTTTAAGCTGAGGTCTTTTCCAGGTCTCAGTTTGACTGAGGCAATGCTCATTCATTGATTAAGGGTAGGTAAGAAATGAAGCAAGAATGACCTCTTCTACTTAGTTAAAAAATCAATCTGTGAGGAAAAGAACCTCATGGTTTCATTTCTGGGGTGGGAATATTAAATGTGACAATAACTCAGTGTGATTACTGCCTGACAGGAAACTTACTAAGAATGTGGACAACATTCTCCTGTCCACGAAAATAATTGGTTGGCTAAAACTGTCTATGATGATGAAAATTATATAGAGGCGGGGATAGTATAATTACTGGTTCTAGAGGGTATCTTCCCTTTTTTCTTTCATAGGGACAGAATGAAATTTTTTGTCTGGAATCAATCATATGACTATACTATTTGATTAAAATGAATTTAATAAAAGCCTCTATTTTAGATTAGGCCCTGGACTAGGTGCTAAAAAATACAAAAATGTTATCTGTAGAAGGATGACTATAGGTCAAAGATACTTTTGAGGGCTATCATGCCATTAGGGTCCCATTGATGTCTCAAAAAAACTGAGCTTGTGAGAGCATGTTCTGAAAAGTCACTATCCCACTCTTCACCTCTCTGTCCAAAGCAGGGCATATTGAGACTATGTTTACAGGAACCAACCCAAAAAATTTATTGATTTGGTCTGAACAGTTGATTTAGCAACTCTTAATCAAATGAGACAGTATTTGTAAATCACTTAGCTCAGTATTTGGTAATAGGCCCTTAATAAACTTTTCTCCCCACCCTTCACAAAATACAAAACATAATTTTGATTATCTTATTGAAGGCTCTAGCAATTCTAACCATGATGATGTTTTGGGTGATGTCACAATAGCTGAAGTGAAAAATCCAGTCCTTTAATTGGTTATTTTTGTCTGTATGATTTCATACAACTAAATTCTTCCTTTGTGCACTGGAGTACAATCATATATTTTGGCACTTTGCGCAGATAACCATGGTAAACTTCTTTCCAAGTGAGTACAAGCATAATGTATGCTCCTCATTCAGTTTATTCTGGTATTCATCAATTCTTTTATTAAGAGAACTTTTTCCTTAATTGTATGTGTGTGAAATAGTGACAACTGATTTTTTTGTATATCAGTTTTAGGTTTGAAAATTACTTTGCATACAATATCTCATTTGAGCCTTTCAATAATCCTGTAAAATAGGATTTATAGTTTTTATTATAACTGAAGATCAGGAAACTGAGGCTCAGAGAGGTAGATAGACTTCTCTGGTAATACAGCTACTTCTTGTCTGAGACATGATTTGAATCAAGGTCTTTCTCTGAGTTCAATTCTCTGTCCACTGAATCATATTATATGTGTCACTTTGATTAAAAATGATGAAAGCTACGTGTTCAAATGCTCAGCATCTATATATTTTTCACCAATCCTATTAAAAAAGTTTTTCCTAGGATCTCAATAATTTTTTTAGTGAAAACACATACAAAAGCTATGGGCATAGAAAAGCATACTTGGAGGGCAATTCTTGGGTAAACATAGCCTGGGAATCTCATGCCTTTGGTGTACAGGCTCCTAAGGGCTATTCCTATGTCTCAAGGAGTTTAACAAACAAAGAAAAGCTTAGCTCTTCTACTTACCACTTATGTAACTTTGGATAAGCCATCAACCACTCTAATGCTTTGGTTTCCTCATCTGTAAAATGGAAGGATCTACTAAATAATCTCTGAGGTAACTTCTTACTATAAATTCTATGCTTATAGCACTCAGATGAACATAAAATTCCAAACTCAGAGACACAGACTCTGTGTTTTTCCATTAAAGATGTGTGCCCAAATAGTGACAAACATGGTGCATCTGTTTTACCACTAGATGTTTTAACAATGAGTCTTACATAGATTGCATCTGCACACTAACAAAATGGTGCTTCTCAGTCATTTCTAGCAGTTCTTGTCTTCCAATGTGGTAGGAGAAAAAATTAGGAGAGGACTGGATTTTGGGACCTCAACTTTTGCTTATAACTTCACTAATTACTTCAAAGAGAAAACTGGAACAATCTGTCAAGAAATCTCTCCCCAACATCTTCAGCCATTGTTTCCTCCTTGACCATCTCTTTCAAATAGACGATCCCTATCCCTGTTGCTCACCAATTTGAGACATTGCTTCCAAATCTTCAGTTCTATCACTTTGCTTCCCCTATTACTTGATTTCTTATTTAACTTCTTTTTCTCCATGTCAAAAGGTTTTCCATTTTCCAATTTTTCCCTTGACCTGTTGCTTTAAAGTTTCTTTATCCTTTATGTCATTTCAAGATCTCCTTGACTTTAGTTTTTAAAATTCTGATTCATTTTACATTCTCAGTTTTCATTGATATCACTACTGAATTCAAAGGTGAGAATTTAATCAGCCATTCTATTATTCTTTAATGTCTCTCTAACCTAAGGTCTTACATTGTTCTCTTATGGTCTACCTCCTACTTCTTTGTCTGATGCATTAGTGACTATTCTTCCCCTTTAAAAGTCATTTTAATTCTTTCCTGTTTTTCTTCTATTCTCAAAAATAATCCAAATAACTCATTCTACACCAACCTTCACATGCACCCTGGAAACCCCTCCTTTTCTGTGCAGTTACTCAGTGATAAATTACTAGCAATGAAAGACTAAAACAAAAGGACCAGGGATTCTGCCTTCCTACAGCATTCTTAACACTTTCATCTCAAGCATTTTAGAAGTCTGACCTGCAATGTCTCTGCAACTTAAATCACATGTATGTATTTTCTTTTGCTTTCCCCTTTCTTTTGAGAGTCTCCTTATCTCACCTTCAGGCTGAAGTGTAGTGGCCACACATACTGATAGGTATGGAAGCCTTGATCTGCTCCATTTCTGACTTAGCTCTGTGCACTTTCCTCCTTAGGTACCGTGTCTTGACCTTACTGCCTTCTCTCCACCCATGGGACTCATTGTGTTGGTGCCAGATTTAGTGTGGACAGCCTAGAGGGTTTAGGCTTACTGCCTCTCAGAACTTCTAAACTCAAACAATCCATCAGCTTTAGTCTCCCCAGTAGCCAGGATTACAGACAATGCTGCCATGCCCAACTAAAATGTATTTTCCAAAGGAAGGCACTTTTTATTAGATTTTCACATTTGTAAGACTCAGACATTTATTCTTTAGCTCTTCAGAATATTAAAATAAAAAAAAATCTCTTCTGTTTTGGTTGCTGAATGAAAACACAAACTCTAAAAAGACAACAGTGTACTGGACAGATATTAGTGAAAAACTAATTCAAGAAGAAAGCGTTTTGGTCTGCTACTTCGCCTCTATCACAAAATGCTTCTTGGTGAAAGATACTTTGGTATCAAACTTGTTCTCCCTGTTAGACAAAAAACCGTGCTTATTTGTGTCTTGGACTTGCAGGTCCTAAGAGTAACACACACTCTGGTATTGATTAAAGTGAAATAAATAATAATACTTTGGCCAATGAAACATTTGGTAGGATCAAATTTTTTTTGAAGGCAAGCTACACTATAAAAGTTGTGACCATTTTATCTATGGGATATTTATAAATGTAATCGATTCCATACAGAGAGAAATGCCCAAAGAATTAGATCACAAGCAAAGAAAAATAACATGGAACAAAAATGAAAGAACATAAAACATGAAAAACACTTTGTCCTTTCCAATATCTGTGATGTAGAAAGTCTACAGTCTGTGGTGAAGCACTATGAGGGCAAAGGGTAAGAGAAAAACAAAAAGCAAATGCCGAGTCACTATGAATGCTGCCTCCCCACAATTATATTTTAAACTACTGTTCATAATTACACTTAACTGTCGTTAGTTATATATCACAGTGGAATTAATGAAAATGACATGTATAAAAGGGAAAATTTACATAATGCCTTCTATTGGAGGTGCATGAAAGGTGGTTGAAAAAAAGGCAAAATTCAGTTTTGGACATTTTCTATTTAGGTAAATTGGCTATTGGATCTTATCCTACCTTTCTCTTTTGAGAAGCTAACATTTTTAGGATCAAAAGCTTTTCCCTTTCATTAATGTCAAAGAATATAAATAAGCGTTGGCCTAAAACTCTCATTTTTTTTCAGGGCAAAGTAGTACTGTCTCTGCACTGATATTTAAAAATCCTGGTTTTAATAATTCAAAGTTATGGTGCGTACTCAGAATTCCTTATAAAAAATAGTATCTTGGTATCATATCAAGTGATTTATCTTTCTTTAACATTTTCATTCTATTTTTAGCAAGGCTTGATTCCTAGCCATTAGTAAACACTACTGTGAGACCTTGGTAAGTATGTAATGAATGATTTAGCATCACCTAAAGCATTTGTACTTTTGCATCCCTCAAAAAATGGAATGTAGAATATGGAATGCTGCTCCAATTCCTAGCTAGTTTAAAATGTATCTGGAAGATTGCCAACCAAATAGTTGATTCTCTTAGGAGTTGGTGCTCTTTTGGAGCATTTCTAATTTCCTACATAAATGTAGGTGTTTTTTTTAATCTTTAATACTCTGGTTTGCTTTAAGAGACTTTTAATATATCAAAGAGTGCCTAGTTCTTGAACATAGACTCATTGTACTTTTCATTTATTCAGCAATGATATAATAGTGTAAACTTTACCTTTATTTATGGCCCATGCTGCTTTTCAACTACTGGTTAACAAAGGTATTTCTTCTGAGACCTATCTCTAAATACTTAATTTTGGTTTACTTACTCATAAATTAATCAATCTATCAATGAACATTTATTAAGCACTTACTACGTGCTAATTGCTGAGGACATAAATGAAAGCTTTTTTGAGAACACTGCCGTTAGTATTCTTAGTTGTTTCTCTAAAATTAGCTACAGTTGGGTATGGTGCACATGCCTGTAATCCCAACTACCAAGGGGAAGCTGAAGCTGGCAGATTTTGAGCTCAGAAATTCTGAACTACAGTGGGCTATGCCAGGTAGATATCTGCACTAATTTCTCTATCAATATGGTGAGTCTCCAGGATTGGATGGAAAGCAGAGACACTAGGTCACCTGAAGGGCAAACTGGCCTAGACCAGAAATGGAGAAGGTCAAAACTTCTGTGCTAGATGGTGGTAGAATTGATCCTGTAAGTGGATTCTGTACTTTACCTTGGATGAGATGTAGAGACCCAATCTAAAAGAAAAGAAAATAAATTAAACTCAAAAGGAAAAGTAAGACCATAGATTTAGAACTAGAAGCACCCTTAGACTTAATTTAGTAAGATTCTATCATTTTTCACATAAAAAAACTTATGGCAATCATGGAAAATTGGTGATATAAAAGTGTTGTGACCCACAGTTTAAGAAGTACTGAAGGGGTCACAGGTGGAAAAAGTTTAAGAAGTCATCATGTAGAGAAGTTTAAATCTCATAAAACACCCCAGTAAATATAATGACATACAAAATGATCACAGAAAATAGAAGTGAACTAGCTACAAGCTCCTTCGTCCAGACCAGGTCCGCACAAAACTATGGCCATAATGTTGTGGAAGCTCTCAGGAGAAAAAAGGTAGACCAGATAGAAACCAAAGTGCCCAAACAGCTTAGTCATATAGCAGGAGAAAGGACAACAGTAACACCAAGGGGAAAGCCCAGGGTTCTTCTTTCAGCACAGTGAAAGACTGGGTTGAGACATGGTCTTAGAAGTCCTAATAAAGGAGGCATAAATGATAGTAAGGATAATAAAATCAGGAAAAATAGTCAGTTTGGGCCAACATACATGGAGACATAACTGGGAAGGACCTGCCAAATTGATTCAGAAGATATCTGAAGGCTGATTACATACCAAAGGCATGGAACAAATCATGAACCTATCATTGTTAAAAATGATGACCGAGAGAACATCAACGACTACAGAGACATATGGTTACTTTCCTAGATATACAACATTTATATGAGAGTGATCTCATGATCAGATAATATATGATTCTTTCATCATTGAAGGCATCTTGAATAATGGTATTAATAGGGAACAGGCAGTCTTTCACAAACCATATTTTACAGTGGACTTCCATTTTTACCATTCAACAACTGACATCTATGAAGGCAGCTGAAGCAGGTCCTGTGATGTGCTTAGAGCTTAGTCAGACGTTGAGGACACCAAAGTCATATGCTGCATCCTGGGTCATTGCTAGTCATCTTGACTTTTGCCTTGTCACTGGACTTTAATGACTCTGGAAGAGAGTGGGGCCAATGAGTTTGTGCAACTCTGCCTCGCTTAAGTCCAATTCAGTCAAAAGTCAAGACATCACCCTACGATATCATTGGTCTTCTTCAAAAATGAAGGATGAACAGCAAAACCAACAGCCTCTAGATGTATGCCTTGATCGTGTTGATTCTTGGTGTGTGTATCTTCATTCACAGTCTCTGACTTTCATTGGTTCTTCATGTATGCTCCGTCTATCTTCATGCATGATGTGGCATGATGCCTGATATGGCAGTCCAACATGTGTATACTTCCCCACTGTTGGTGTAAGAACTTGTGGGAGAATATACCCAATGGATGCATGAAAGTTGTCATTTTTTGTTCTTTGTTCTTCTGTTTGATGAAATATCTTTTGTTTGGGCAACAGACTGGCTGGTAAAAGGAAATACAATGGAGGTGGCTCATGAACTATGGTTTTGAGTGGCAGTGACCCACAGAGTGTTTTGAATTTAAGGTAATTTTTCTTAGGGATTCACATATAAGAAGGAATAGACTGGGGTATAATTTAAAAGTTTTTTGAGATGTTAGTAGCAATATTATTTTACTCCATAAAGAAATATATGGTGATTTGCTTTCTCTACCTTCTATCATCTAGATCTATGTATTTCATAAGCCATGCGGTCTGAAAAAGAGTATAAACTGTCTAAATTTGGACAGAGCATTCAGAAGCACAGCTACAGAATTTTTTCTTTGCAAAAGTTCTATTCAGGGACTTGGAAAATGCTGGAAGGTGAGAGTTAGGATCACTTCAAGGTATATGCAATTCTTTCGTGGCAGATGTTCATTCTCTCTTATTTTGGTCCTTTTACAGAGATGGGGGGAAGAGTAGTGTGTAGAAAGAACCTGGGGTTTGGAATCAGAGGACTAGAAAAGGAATCCCTGCTTTACTATGTACTAGCCATGTGACTTTAGACATGTCACTCTGAGCCCCAGTCTCCTTTGTAGAATGAGGATATGGATACTTGCGTTGCATACTACTTAGTCACAGGCTTGCTGTGAGGACCAAATGGATAATGTCTGAAATCATTCTGAAAGACTTGTGTAAGTGGAAGCTATTATTCTGCAAGTTTGGTTGTAAGTGAGAACATCAGGGGGAAACTTCAGGTAGTCCCCTCCTGAGACAGAAAGAGATAATCAGGCTTCATAAATTGGGTTGACTAGGCAATAAAATTTTTATTGCGATTCTGCCTTTTTTTGAAGTTCAAATATTCCTGTCATCTCTGGGCTGAAGTATGTGGACACATGAGAGGAATTCGTAATTAGAAGAGAAGTAACTTAGTGGTACCTATCGATCACCCAGGTAGGTAGCTGAAAATGCTTGTGTCTATACTCACAAATGGTTTAGGTTGTCTCAAATTTTGTTGTTATTGGTGTTGTTTATTTGTATCTGATTCTTTTTTTTTAAATCCCATTTGGAGTTTTCTTGGCAAAAATACTGGAATGGTTCACCATTTCTTTGTCCAACTCATTTTATAGATGAGGAAACTGAGGCAGACAGGGTCAAGTGACAAATTTGAACCGACAAAGATGAATCTCCCTGACTCCAGGACCAGCCTTCTATCCACTGTACCACCAAAGTGCCCTTTCCATAGATTAGCCCTCAAACAAATAAGACATACCCAGTCTGGTCTGCTGTTTGACACACAAATATTTGACACTTGTATTAGAAAAGTTATTCTGTCTTGTGCATGTGGACCTGACTGAATTGAATAAACAACTTCACTTAATTCAATTTCATTATAGAAACTCTGTAGAGCTATTAATTTGACTTCTAAGAGATTAGCAGTTGAGTCCCAGAGAGATGGACCATCCTTAAGTTTAGAAAAGCAAGGAAAGAACAAAACTTTGACAGCAATGTTTTTAACTGAAAGATGAGAAGGAAATAATAATTTTTTAAAATATAGTTGCCTGATCTACCCTGTTCTTAAAACTTGATTATCATATTTAGGGTTCTTGGGTCTCATGGAGGTACAAGTTTCAAATGTAGAGATCATCCAATTCCAAACCCTTCAATTCCTTCAGTTATGTTGATGTTTCCTGCCTGAGTCATTAAGTGAATAGATAAAATTCCCTTGTTTACTTTTCTGGTGACGTTCGCACTTAGCCCTCTGGGTTGAAGGTCTGTGGTAGTGCTAGTGAGGTTAGAGGTGGTTACAGTAGATTCCTGCCTAACGTAGAAGAGGGACACATAATGACAAGGAAGACAGAACTTGCATAACTCCACCTCTTGCTGGAATGTGCCCATGTCAGTCACTCTTCAGAACATTCTCTTGTCTTGGTCCTGCTGAAGGCGCAGACTTAGGGACCAAACAAGGGAGTCTTTCTTTGAAACTGTGCTTTTGTATTAATATTTGAAAAACAAAGCAGCTTTCAGAACTTTGTTCGTCAGACACAATGTTATTACATGTATTTATTTTTTGAAAACTTCTCTTGGGGTTCAATTTTCATTATAATTTTTCTTGGCATTTTTTCTCTTGTGCCTATAGATAATTTTGTTATCTGCTTACAAGCAAAGATATTTCACTTTGTTGTAGCTATAAAAACAAATAAACAAAAATAAAATTCAAACTTTTTTGACATGACTAATACTTTAACATTGAAAACACTGATTTCTACCTTTCCTTGAATCAAAGCCTGTGTCATAAAATGAAGTAGAGAATTGATGCAATTATCTAGATTGTTCAGGTTAAAAACTTGTCTTTAAGTACTTAGGTGAAGGAACAAAAACAAATTTGGGTCTACAGTATGTGGCTACAACACCAAATGAGGTCCAGTGTGGTATCAGTGAAATATCATTAAGTATTCAGTCGCATGAGGGAATTTTAACTTTTTTGCCCAACATGGGCAGAAAATGTCAATATGTGATAAAAAAAAAAAGACTAACTCAATTAAGTAGAAAAAGCATTAGAAAATATAATTTCTTTCCTTTGTAAAACCAAATCCATTAAGAATTTTTACACAAAACTTAAAAGAAAGAGCACTTATGTAAATACGCTTTTATGTAAATATGCACATACACATATGTATATACATGTGAACACATCACATATGTGTACACAAATGACACATTTACATGCATATCTGTATATATACATACAAAGTACATATATTATATATATACATTATAGGTTACCTATATGTAATATATTGCACTAAATGCATTACATATGCATACACAAGGATTTACAAATATGTAAACACACACACACACACACACACACACACACCTTTCTTTCTTTGAAGTTAGAAAGTAACAACCAGTCTACAGAGATGGGCATTTGAAACTTAGTTTTAGTTCGTTGTTGCCAGCCTCTTGTCTTTGTCACAGATTCATCATTACAGATAAATTATTTCATAAGACGCTGAAAAATGATGATTCTGTACTACTCAGTTTTTCCCATTAAATTCTCCTGTATTTGATCTTGAGCAAACATTTGCAGTCAATATTTGATAAAAAGTCCAACTCAATCAAGTAAATAAAGCATTAGGAACCATAATTTCATTCCTTTGCCAAACTAAATCCATTAAGACTTTAACACAAGTAAAACTGAAGACAAAGAGTATTTAAAACAAAACAAAATAGTAAGACTCATTGCACATTTGCATTTTA
This sequence comes from Notamacropus eugenii, assembly GCF_028372415.1. NCBI lineage: Eukaryota > Metazoa > Chordata > Mammalia > Diprotodontia > Macropodidae > Notamacropus > Notamacropus eugenii. The sequence goes on along the minus strand of NC_092877.1, from coordinate 199,730,107 downwards.
AAATTAATTGCTGACCTAATTATTTGTTAGCAGAAACATAAATTAAGCAAATATAACTTAGAGTAAGCTTTTCAATACTCACAGAATTTTTTCCTCAAGAGTAAATTGCTATCATGGTTCAGTGTGACAATTCATTCTTGCTGTCTTGTGACTGCAAAATGATAGTAGATTGGAAATGCTGGCATTTTAAAATGATGAACAAGAAAGTGTAGACTGAAGATGGGGGAAAGGAAGGAGGGAAGGAGAGAGAGAGAGAGAAAGAGGGAGAGAGAGAGAGAGAGAGGGAGAGAGAGAGAGAGAGAGAGAGAGAGAGAGAGAGAGAGAGAGAGAGAGAGAGAGAGAGAGGGAGAGAGAGAGAGAAGAAATTGTTATAAAAGTCTTATAAAGTAATATCAGGAAAAGATGCAGCAATAGTATAATGAAAAAGTTGGGTTTGGAGTCAGAGGACCTGGGTTCAATTCTTGATTCTGCCACATACTTTCTATATGTCACTGAGTAAATCCCTTAAACTCTCTGGGTATCCATTTCTTCATCTATAAAATTATGAAGGAGTTGGATTAGTTAATTTCTAAGACCCCTTAAGTTCTAAATCTGTACTCCTATGGTTTTGTAACCTATGATTGTGATGCCTTTTATAGGCAACACTCCCACTGAAATTGACTCTTTAAATAGTAACATCATATAAAAATTCATTTGCTTAATATTTCCAAAGTTGAACCTTGTTTTGATATGATTTGATTACGTTTTTCAGTTTCCATTAGGTTGCTCTGATACTATGCAGACATAGTCCTCTATATAGAATGGCAAATTGAGTCCATAAGAGCTGGAATATTTTTGGAAGTCACATATTCATAGTTTATATTTTGACTCTGTATGTTTAAAAGTAGGATTTAAATTTTCCCATTCCAGGGTTTATACCTCCAGATAGCCATCCAGGACCAAGGATATGATAGTATTTTTGTGTTCTGCTATGGCTAGACCACATAAGAATATTATATTCAGTTCTGGGTGCCACATTTTTGGTATGATGTAGAGAAACAGCATGGAATAGAGAGGTGTCCTTGGAGCTAGGAAGATCTGGGTTCCAGTCCTGCTTCTTACACATAGTCGCTGTGTGATTCTAGGAAAAAAAACTTTATCTTTCAGTGATCTAAGAAATTTCAAGTTGCAGAGAAAGTGTCAATCTATATTGGTGAGGGGAAGTTTTCTCACTCAGAAGTTCGCTATACCCATGAAATCACAGGTCAAGCCCTTGTCCTTGTTGATAGCCTGAAAAGTATCCAAAGGAAGGCAACCTTTGGATTGAACAATGAATGGTCCCCATTTCATTTCACTTGAAGGAAGTGTTGATATTTGATTTAGAGAGAGAAAACCCAGGTGGGGGCCATGACAGAGGTCTTCAAGCATTTTAAGTACTCTTACTTGGACAGCTGAATTCTAGAAAGCAAAATTAGAAGCAATGGGACAGAGTTGCAAAAAGAAAAATTTAGGTTTGATAGAAGGGAAAATGACCCAAAGTTTAGAAGTACTGTAAAGTGGGTTTGCTCAAATGGTAGTGGCTTCTCTCTTACTATAGGTTCTCAAGTAAATTCTGGGTACCTAGTTGGCATGAATGTGGCAGAGGGAATTTCTTTGAAAATATGGACTGGATTTTTAGTGACTTCAGAAATCCTTTCCCACTCAGATTTTCTGCTTGTAGTTGTACCTTGTATCTCTTCTGTCCATGGATCTGAGTTAATTTTAGGCATTACAGATGAACTGCAGAAACCAAACTGCAAAGTCTTTCTTTATTAAGATGGGGATGCAGGGTGTAGTGGGGAAGGCACCAAAAAACACAACTTCCAGCAGCATTAGCAGTAGCAACAATCTGTATATTAGGATCTCTTAAGCCTTGAGTCCATGAACTTGTTTTAAAAAATATTTTGATAACTGCTTTTCAATATAATTCGCTTTCTTTGTAATCCTATGCATTTTACTTTGTGCATGTAAAAGTATTTTCTGAGCAGGGGTCCATAGGCTTCACCAGACTGTAAGAGAGATATGTTACACAAAAATTAAGAATCATTTGCAGAGATGATAAATTGGGTGTACTCCTTAGCTATTTCAGGGAGAAGGACTGCTTCATACAGATCTACAGGTTCTTTTCACTTTCTGTCCCTGCACTGAGCATCCCTGGTAAAGCCAGTGGTACGGAAAGACAGCCGGAGCAGATGTGCGGATGACCTCACTGCTTTTTTTACAGTATCACCTCTCCCCTGTCATCAACTGGCAAACCACAGCAAAGAATGTTTTTCTGATCATTTTGCACTCATTAAATACAGCTGTCATAGCAGCGGATGGGAAGAGGCATGCAAAACTTTCCTGCCACGTCAAAATAAAGCTGAAATGAAACATTCTTTAAAGGAACTGAAACCTTTGAAGCATATTCTCAAGGAATATTGAAATATTGTCTGTTCTCATTGACACTTGAAATTGTTCTATGGTGATACACATTAAATCTCGGGCTAGGCAAAAAAGCAACATATAGAAAAGACCAGTTTCCCAGCAGTGGAAAGCAGTTGGTCATCTATCTAGTTTGGGTTCAATCATACCATTACCAAGGATGAGTGAACTATGGGATTCCATTTTCACATGGGCTAACTTTTCACCTCAGTTGTCTCATCTGTTTAATGGGGAAGGAAATGTCCTTTTGTTTTGCAGTAGGAAAAGTCAACAAGTAATTCTTACCATGACTAGTGCTGCATCTTTGAATATTTACCCTTTACCTCCTTTGAGTGTTGACTGTTTTGTCATTTTTCATCTTGTCTGCCCAACTAGATTGTAAACTCCTTAAAGGCTTACAACATATAGCAAGCAGCTGCTGGTGTATAGCTTTTGTCTCTGTAAGTAATTGTGAATTGATTGGCTAAAAAACACAAATAAAAAAGGCATACTCTATGCCAGTAGGAGCTATTCAGTAAAAATATGGGTTTGTTCCTAATGGAACTTATTGGGATCTCCACTTATTCCTATAATTCCCAAATTCAAACTTTTCCCCTGGGTAGGTGAACTAAGTAGCTGAGCAGTCTGCAGTTGCACAATTCTCTTTTCCTCAGGAAATATTACAAGACATGGCATAAATTAAATGATCCAAAGCCAGCCACATGAGCCTCAGTATCTGATGAGTGTGTCCTTCTTACTGGCATTTTTGTGGTAAGGCTGTCTCCTCGAACATAGAATGAAAAAAAAAAAAACTGGCTACTTCAAGGGGAAAAAAAAGATGTAAGAAACTGAATATTTTCAGTTCCTTACCATGACACCACAGGACTAAGAAAATCCAAAGACTATAAATAACTAATTTAAAGGAATAGTGGATGAAAACCTAGAATTCTCTTGTGCTCCAGTGTTACCGTATAAATACATGTTCAGCATCAACAAGAGGACTGAAGTGGGCATGAAAAGAAAGAGACGTGGTTAAGAGAAGCTGGAACTTGAGAGTGTTTAAATATTGTAGCCAGGACCATTAGGGAAAATAGGTCAGTTGGCCTGGGTTTATACCTGGGTCTACATGATACCACAGCAACCTGTTGAATTATGCCCCCGCACCAATACACACACACATGTGTATGTATGTACGTACGTATGTATGTATGTGTACATATTTATATATGTCAATCAATGGGTTCCTTTTGTCTATAAGTTAGCAAGTTTTGATATATTTTCCCTCATGAATGGAATTAGTTGCTTCTACATAAATATATTACTTTTAGTCAGTCAACCAATACATTGAAGAGATTGCTACGTGCCAACTATTTTACTAGGCATTATGGGGGGTATCAAGGGAGATGATATACTTTCTATAGTAATCTACAGTTTCTACCCTCTATTTATATAATCTAACTAAGCACACAAGAACCATATGGTAAATCCTCTGTTGCCTAGAAGTTTTGGGGAATGCATTGTTCTGGATCCCTAGATTTTCTATATACTTGAGATGTTTACCTCTCTAAGCACCCAAAGTTCTTCTTATTTTAAGGTTTTGGGGTGGAAATCTTATTCAAATATTTTACAAGTCTCCCTGACTTCTTAGGGTATGTAAAACATAACTTTATTTTTCTCATAACATTATAGAATAGATGTGGCATGAAAAGGGCATGGAATTCAAAGTTTAGAGACAGGAAGAACAAGAAGGGTTCAATTATTATTCCTGACACTTTTTAGCTGTGTGACAATAGGGAAGTCACTTGACTTTGTGTTTTCAGTCACTCCCAAGAATTACGTACAAAGTAACAGGTGGGTCACAATCTGCTTTATTGAAGACAAGAATTCCTCAAGCCACCACTATCACAGGAGCTTTGCCTATTGATATATCACATAATTTCAGTTTCTGGGGTGGTAGATGGAGTATTCATACTGATGATACCATGAATTCTAAAAGTATACAAGTAGTAATAGCTCATGGTTAATGTTATGAATATCATAGCAGACTCACAGAATGTCAGAGTTGGAAGGGGCCTTGGAGACCAAGTAGTCCAACCTCTACCTGACTACACAAATTTCTTTTACCTCATATCTCATAAGTATTCATCTAACCTTTGCTTGAAGATTTCCAGTGAGGGAGAAACCATTACATCTAGAGCAAGTCTGACGAAATATGGGATTGTTTTAGTTTTGTGAAGTTTTTTCTTATTGCATATTAAAACCAAATTTACCTCTCTGCAATTTTCACTCAATTTCTGCTAATTCTTCTTTTCTGGGGCCATCAAGAAGTTTAATCCCTCTTCCAAATAACAGTTCTTTATTTTATTTTCAATGACACTTCATAGATCTTGCTTCATTTCTTCTAAAAGCTTTTGGAGTTCTTGTGAGCAAGTCATTCTTTCCTCTGAGCTCTGCTTGGACATGTGGAGTTACTCACTTGGGTTTACCTCTTGGCATCCCCCAATCTGTAGTATTTCTTCATTGTTTTCAACACTTGCTTCTGTTTACTCCTCTCTAGTCTCAGTTTCTGGATTGGGACTTTCTGCACTTGATTATACTAAAACAAAAACAGCAAAAGATCCTATTCTTGCCATCACACATCTCCATTTTATAGATGGGGAAACTGAGGGAAGTTAAATGATATGCTTAGGACCACACAGCAAGTAAATTTCTGAGTGTCTTAGGGTCAATTAAAGATGGGTAGGGTTGTTTTCTAGTCTTACATTAAATAATCTTGTGCCACTATGTATTTTGAGATTTTTTTGTTTGCTATTTATGTTCATTTTTTCCCCTTTGAACTCAGGTTGTCAGCTCACTTATCTTGTTGTAGGAAGTGATCTGCCTGCAAGAATCCTTTCCAGTTTAAATTCACTACTTCTGATCTTCTGTAAGTTTGAAAATAATAGAAACAAAGATTATTAAAATTATGGGGTAAAATAAAAGTAGATAGACTCAAATAGAGGGTGGAGACACTTGCCTGTGAAGAAAGTTTTAATTTATGGGCTATGAGACATTTATTCTAGCCATTCAGAGACCTTTTTTCTTTACTTCTTTGTCTCAGTTATGTTCCAGATACACAAGGTTATGATATAGTTGTTACTGATAGATGAGACATTGAGTAATACAAAGCATGGAATGATGAGTAAAATGGGTAGTAGAACTAATAAATGTTATTAGATGTGTGATTAGCATTTTGATTCAAGTAAAATGATAGGATTTTAGAGTAAAAAGTAACTTTTATAGATTATTTGCTCTAAATCCAATTTATGGGTGAAGAAAAAGAGGATTGGAAGGATTTTATGACTTGTCCAAGGTCCTTATCTAGTGACCCAGTCTGGTGTCTGTTCTTGCAGGTTGGTATCCTTTTTACTGACTCAAATACATCCCTTTTTTTTTTTTGGACTGTCTAATCCTTCTCAACAGGGAGATTGGTTTGAGTGCATAGGCATAGCCATTAGACCAGCAACTTCATTGAGGTAGGGAATTCTCGGATGGGGAAAGACCTTTCATTTATGTAGATTGGTCTCTTTTCTGCAGCTTTGAGTCTTAGAGATTTACTTAAGGTACTAAGAGGCCAGTGATGTTCCTAGCATGTATCAGTCAGGACTTGAATCTTAGTTCTAAGGCTAACTTTCTCTCCCATATACCATGCTTCCTTCCTCTTGTGAGCACAGGAAGGAAGGAAACAAGCATTTAACAAGGGTCCACCATGTTATCAGGTAGTGTGCTAAATTCTTTACATATATACTATTTGGTCCTCACAAAAGCCCTCTGTGAAGGAAGTGCTTTTATTATTCCATTTTACAGATGAGGAAAATGAGACAGGCATAGATAGGTTAAGTGATTTGCCCAGACTTCTACAACAATAAATGTTTTAGGGCAGATTTGAACTCAATTCTACCTTCAGGTCCATCAATTCTAACCACTACACCACCTGTCTTCCTCTATGCTCCTTTGTATGTATAGACATACAAAGCATGAATCAGCAAGTTGCTAAGGATCTTGGACATTCAAACCTTTTTGTGATGATAAGCCAGATAGAACTTGACCAATATATTCATTCCTCTTTTCATACTTATTCTTTGTTTCCTAAAGTCAAATTGATCCTACATCGATGATCATCAAAGGCAACACGACATGTAAGGAGCTTTGTAAACCTTAATGCATCAAGAAATTGATGTTTTTTTGTACAGGTGATGTGGGAGGGAAAAGGCAAGTTACTCTGGTTTGGAACTTCCTCCACTGAGGAACAAACCATAACTTCTAGTGGATCAGTGAATCTTGGAATCAGGAAATTTCACCTTAGAGACTTAGCTGTGTGACCCTGGGCAAGTCATTTAATATCTCTCAGACTCAATTTCTTCTCCTGTAAAACTGGCACAATAATAGCACCTTGTTGTTCAGTCATATCTAACTCTTGGGACCCCTTTTGGGGTTTTCTTGGCAAAGATACTGGAGTAGTTTGCCATTTCCTTCTCCAGCTCACTTTACAGATGGCTGAGGCATACAAGGTTAAGCGACTTTTCCAGGGTCAAGTATAAGGCCATTTTGAACTCAGGTTTTCTTGACTCCAGGCCTGGTGCTTGTTCCATGGTACCATCTAGCTCCCCTAGCCTTATAGAACTGTTGTGTGAATCAAATGAGATAATCTAATGTAAAATACTTTGCCATCCTTAAAGTGCTAGATAAATGCTAACTTAAGTGACTTCCTTAAGGTCCCAACTAGTAGATGCTATAGGACCATAGATTTAGAACCGAAAGGGATCTTTTTGGACATCTAGCCACTACTAGTAACTTAACAGATAAGAAAAATGAGTCTTAGAAAGGCTAAGTAACTCAACGTCACAGACAGTAAGTTACAAAGACAAGATTTGGGCCCAGGCCTTTCTCATTCCAAGCCTAACACTCAGTCCACTGTGTCATACTACATGTATATCATATATGTGAAAATGCCATATAAATGACAATTGTTGCCACTTTTGCTATCATTATACTTAACTCAGGTTTATTTGACTAAGTTCCATGGTGGTCTGGTGGTTAGGATTTGGCGCTTGCATCACCACAGCCTGGGTTCGATCCCTGGTCAGGGAAGTATGTCTAAGTAGCACTAAAGAAATGTGAGATGTACAGATTTAGAGAATCCACCCCAAATGTTCACATGGATTATCTATGCCTGACTTGTGGTCTAAACTCGTATTGGTCTGATCAGCCACAGTCAACCACATGGTAACTTGACTCTAACAATAGTGATGTCATTTTGGTCCTCTTCAAGAATGAAAGACAACAACCACAAAATACAGATTTCTTTTTTTCAAGGTTAAGGTAAAACCATTGTGGTAGAGTGGAGAGACAGTTAGCTTATAAGTCCCAAAGATATGAGTTCTAGTATTACCCTTTCAATAAACTGGTTATATGACCATGGTAAAGTCATTATTATGGTAAAGTCATTCTCACTGCCTCGGTAACTTTATAAGATAGTAAGACTATGATCATCAAAGGGAATGTGGTTGGTAAAGAGCCTTGTAAACATTTATGCATCAAGGAACTGTGATTTTTGTCCAGGTGGAGTGTGAGAGAAAAGGCAGGTTACTCTAGGCTTGGAATTTCCTCCACTGAGGAGCAAATTGTAAGTTCTAGTGGATTGGTAGATCTAATGGTTCTGTACAAGATACAGAAGAATTGCTGAGGTGCATGAGGAGGGATTTTCCATACTGGCATCTCCCTATACAAAAGAAATCCTGATTCTGGGTCTCCTCTTCCTCCTTCCCCCTCCTCCCTAAATTCCTGACATCCTATATGACAGGAGACATACAAGGAGGGGTATCAGAAAACCATGGTCTAAATGTAAATAGCATCACAGTATTAGACCAGATTTATAGAAAATAGCCCAACTCAGAGATGGAGCTCTGTTAATCAGGCCAGCAATCACCCAGAATAGCAAAAGACCACCACGAACTCAAGACACGTTGGAATATATTTTTCCAATAATGAATGCTTCAGTAGTGTAACTGTCTCTAATTCCCTTCTTTGAAAGATGGAAATTTTAATGTGCAGTTAATTAAATGTTGTGTTGATTTGCAGGTCTTGAGCTCCCAGAGAGGCCTCAGGGATGGAAGCAGGTTTGGAAATCAAACAGTTAGAGCAACGACTCTTTTGGTTTTGACCACAAAGAAAACGGCAGTGTGTGCTTTAAACTCCCTGGAAAGAATTTCAAATCAGCCCTTGTTCTCCCTTCTTCTCATCCACTTTTCTAGGTTTCTGTTTCCACTTAAAAAGCATGTAGCAATGTCAACAGGTACATAGACTTTTGGGGGACACCACTCTCTTTGCTTCTAGACTTTGGAAAGTGTGTATTTTCTTCTTTTCATAGTGTTTCATATGCTATGAGGGATTGTGTTATGCTGGGGTTCCTTTTATAAGAAACCAAAGAGCCAAGATGTGGTCTTGAATGCAGTCTGTGAACCTGTGGGAAATTTCATGTGGACAGACACATATGTATATATTTATCATTGGTTTATCTATTCATCCATCTATTTATCTATCCATCTATCTATATACTGGTCTATCTATCTATCTATCTATCTATCTATCTATCTATCTATCTATCTATCTATCTATCTATCTATCTATAGATATCTATCCTGTTCAGCTATGGTTATGTAGCTATATAAATATCTATTCTATACAGTTAGCCCTTCCACATTGTGACTTTCCTCATTGTGGTTTCAGTATATCACAGGCATAAGAAATTAGATGTGAAATTTTTTTGGAGTTTTGTGGAAGTTGTAGGTGATGTGTGAAGGCCAGAATATGACACAAAAAAAGCTTTGAAATTCAGAGATGGGTAAAATATGCATACAGTATTCCATAATACCAAAGTATTTTATCTTTTAATTCTGTAAATATACCATAAAAGAAAAAGAAAAAATTCAGACTTCTTCTCTGATATGAAGGAAAGGCTAAAAAATTTTATGAGGATTTTTCAGATTGTGGAGTGCTGTGCCCCTAACTCCTGTGGTTTATCAAGCATAACTGTCTATAGATAGATGTATACTTAACCTCTATATCTATATATAGTGTATATGTAAACATACATTTATATACATACATACACACATATACACATCTATATGGAGAAAGGGATATATATATACATATATATGGATATACATATATGTATATCTATCTACCTATTGAGAGAAAGGAAGAGAAGGAGGGAGGGAAGGAGAGAGAGAGAGAGAGAGAGAGAGAGAGAGAGAGAGAGAGAGAGAGAGAGAGAGAGAGAGAGAGAGAGAGAGATACAATAGGTAGACCACCTGAACTGCCAATGGGGGGAAAATGTTATACACAATCTGGGCAGAGGAAAGAAATGTTGGCAGCTTAGAACTAACTAAAAGAGGAGGGTTTGATGGAAAAGGAAATGAATATGCTCCTAAAATAATCCCTGTAGCTCGCTTATGCAAAGGAATGAACAATTTAGTTGAAATAACTATTTAATTTATTACTGCTAAATTCATCACATTTGGATGTCAGTTAAAGTCTCATTGATACTTAGAAAGGTCTATCACGTAGGTGGGAGTACTCTCTCCATTAGTGCTTCTGCGCTTCATGTTTCATAAGTTGCCATGGCTGAATGGGAAAATTTATCACCTGGTACCCATCTTTCTGGAGATGAACGCCTCAGCAGTTAGCTACATTGGATGACCAACATGCAATCTTTTTCTATACTCTTATTTGAAACCTTTTTCTGACTTGTTAAGTCCTACCAGAGCTAATATTCTACTGGGACCCAGAATGAGTGCCATCCTACTCGGAAGCCAGGAGCAGAGCTTGTTAGAGGATTCTGGTCTCACATTCCTGTCTGACTAATTTATATCTACAGTATCTATAGTTCCACTCACTATTTTCCTTGACATGGCAAGAGCGTAGCATTTTGCATGGGTTGAAATTGGTGGAACAAAAGCTATTGCTGGTAGAATCAGTACCAGGTTAGGGTTAGAAAGGACTGATCATCCAGTTCAATCTCTTCATTTTATAAATTTGGTCTCTGAGATGTTTATCAATTTACCTCCAAGATGATATAGGATTGTCAATAGTTATGTAGTAAATAAACATTTATTAAGAATTTACTATGTGCTAGGCATTGGGCTGAGCACTGAGAATACAAGCAAAAAGAAAGACAGTAGAGAATATATTCTAATGGAGAAGACATTGCGAAAAAGGAAACTGATAAGATATGGAGAAGGTAGCAGACGCATGGGCATGATGGAAATATCTGAGTGTATCCTGATGAAAAATGAAGAGAAGGATAGCCTGGACAGCTCCTTAAATGGAGATTCTCTACAAAGCCCTCCAAAAAGATGGAGGTATAAATTCCATGGTTGAATTTCTCTCCACACAACTAGTAAATGTCTGAGGTCAAATTTGAACTCGGGTCTTCCTGACTCAGGCTACTACTGTCCACCTAGCTGCCACCTACTCCCTATCAGTAAGTAGATAAATAAATAAGATTTCTGGGACATGACAGAGAAGTCCAAGTACATTCTAGGGTCATAGCCATTTGTGTCAGAGGTGGAACTTAAACCATGTTCTTTCTGTTTCCAAAGCCAGCTTTCTTTCCATTTTGCCACAATGCTTTTCTTTTTTTTTTTTTAATTTTTTTATTAATTTATTTAACTTTTAACATTCATTTTCACAAAATTTTGGGTTGCAAATTTTCTCCCCATTTGTCCCCTCCCCCCACCCCAAAACACCGAGCATTCTAATTGCCCCTATCACCAATCTGCCCTTTCTTCTATCATCCTTCCCTTCCCTTGTCCCCATCTTCTCTTTTGTCCTGTAGGGCCAGATAACTTTCTATACCCCTTTACCTGTATTTCTTATTTCCTAGTAGCAAGAACAGTACTCGATAGTTGTTCCTAATACTTTGAGTTCCATCTTCTCTTCATCCCTCCCCACCCATTCCCTTTGGAAGGCAAGCAGTTCAATATAGGCCATATCTGTGTAGTTTTGCAAATGACTTCCATAATAGTTGTGTTGTGTAAGACTAACTATATTTCCCTCCATCCTGTCCTTCCCCCCATTGCTTCTATTCTCTCTTTTGATCCTGTCCCTCCCCAAGAGTGTTGACTTCAAATTGCTCCCTCCTCCCATTGCCCTCCCTTCCATCCTCCCCCCCACCCTGCTTATCCCCTTCACCCCCACTTGCCTGTATTGTAAGATAGGTTTTCATACCAAAATAAGTGTGCATTTTATTTCTTCCTTTAGTGGAATGTGATGAGAGTAAACTTCATGTTTTTCTCTCACCTCCCTTCTTTTTCCCTCCACTAAAAAGTCTTTTGTTTGCCTCTTTTATGAGAGATAATATGCCCCATTTCATTTCTCCCTTTCTCCTCCCAATATATTTCTCTCTCACTGCTTGATTTCATTTTTTTAAAGATATGATCCCATCCTATTCAATTCACTCTGTGCTCTGTGTGTGTGTGTGTGTGTGTGTGTGTGTGTGTGTAATCCCACCCACTACCCAGATACTGAAAAGTTTCAAGAGTTACAAATATTTTCTTTCCATGTAGGAATGTAAACAGTTCAACTTTAGTAAGTCCCTTATGACTTCTCCTTGCTGTTCACCTTTTCATGCTTCTTTTCATTCTTGTGTTTGAAAGTCAAATTTTCTTTTCAGCTCTGGTCTTTTCCTCAAGAATGCTTGAAAGTCCCCAATTTCATTGAAAGACCATTTTTTCCCCTGAAGTATTCTACTCAGTTTTGCTGGGTAGGTGATTCTTGGTTTTAGTCCTAGTTCCTTTGACTTCTGGAATATCCTATTCCATGCCTTTCTATCCCTTAATGCAGAAGCTGCTAGATCTTGTGTTATCCTGATTGTATTTCCACAATACTTGAATTGTTTCTTTTTAGCTGCTTGCAATATTTTCTCCTTGACCTGGGAACTCTGGAATTTGGCCACAATGTTTCTAGGAGTTTCTCTTTTTGGATCTCTTTCAGGTGGTGATCTGTGGATTCCTTGAATATTTATTTTGCCCTCTGGTTCTAGAACCTCAGGGCAGTTTTCCTTGATAATTTCATGAAAGATGATGCCTAGGCTCTTTTTTTGATCATGGCTTTCAGGTAGTCCCATAATTTTTAAATTGTCTCTCCTGGATCAATTTTCCAGGTCAGTTTTTTTTTTTATGAGATATTTCACATTATCTTCCATTTTTTCATTCTTTTGGTTTTGTTTTGTGATTTCTTGGTTTCTCATAAAGTCATTAGCCTCCATCTGTTCCATTCCAATTTTGAAAGAACCATTTTCTTCAGTGAGCTTTTGGACCTCCTTTTCCATTTGGCTAATTCTGCTTTTGAAAGCATTCTTCTCCTCATTGGCTTTTTAAACCTCTTTTGCCAATTGAGTTAGCCTATTTTTCAAGGTGTTATTTTCTTCAGCATTTTTTGGGGTCTCCTTTAGCAAGGTGTTGACCTGCTTTTCATGCTTCTCTTGCATCTCTCTCATTTCTCTTCCCAGTTTTTCCTCCACCTCTCTAACTTGATTTTCAAAATCCTTTTTGAGCTCTTCCATGGCCTGAGCCCATGGTATATTTATTTTGGATGTGTGGGATACAGAAGCCTTGATTTCTGTGTCTTTCCCTGATGGTAAGCATTGTTCTTCCTCATCAGAAAGGAAGGGAGGAATTATCTGTTCACCAAGAAAGTAACCTTCTATAGTCTTATTTTTTTCCCTTTTCTGGGCATTTTCCCAGCCAGTGACTTGACTTCTGAGTTTTCTTTCCACCCCCACCTCACCTCCAGATCTGCCCAGCCAGGGCTTGGGGTCTGAGATTCAAATGCTGCTTCCCAGCCTCAGGGCTTTGGGTGGGGGCAGGGCTGCCACACGGGACACAGTTCCCTCCGGGGGTTTATGCGGAGACATTCAACAATGGATCCAAGCTCCTGCCTGCTTTGGGAGCCCCTGTCCACTGCCGCCTCCCACTGCTGCCTCCCGAGGGGGCCCAAGCCACGGGGACACCCCACTCCACTGTCGGCCACCCAAAAGACTCTCTCACTGACCCTTGTCACCTGTGGGTGGACGGACCTGCACGGCCGCCACAGACTCTGTCCCTGAAGCCCACTGGGATCTGCTCCTCTCAGTGCTGAGCGGCCAGGGCTGGGCTGGGCTCTGCTCCCAGTCAGGTGAGTTATGGACCTTTCACATCAGGTTTTCAGGGCTCTCTGTAACAGAAATCTCGTCCACTCTGTTGTTCTGTGGCTTCTGCTGCTCCAGAATTTGTTGGGAGTTCTTCTTTACAGATATTTTATGGGCTGTGGGTTTGCAGCTAGCATATGCGTGTCTTTCTACTCCACCATCTTGGCTCCTCTGCTTTTCTTTTTTTTTAAAAAATTCAGATATTTACCTCTTTCCAATATTGAGGTATTTGACTTTTTCTCCATGACCCACAAGCAGCTCAGAAAGTGTATCTGCCACTTCATTCTCTACCCAGTATATCATTCCTCTTGGTCAGGTGATTTAAACCAATCAAAAGCAAAGTAAGTAGATAAAGAAATACGTTTTTGTTAAGCATCCAGGCACTGTGTTAAGCACTTTAAAACATTTTACTTAATTTTCCCAACAACTCTATGAGGTAGGTACTATTATAACTCCATGCTACTGTTCAGGAAACTGAGATAAATAGAAATTGTGACTTGCCCAGGGCAACACAGCTTAACAAAGGCCTATGACTGGATTTGTACTCGGTTCTTGCTGACTCCAGGCTCAGCTTCTACTGCTTACCTAAGTGGTAAGTAGATATGTAAACAAGTAAGAGCAGAGCTCCAGGTCCTCTACTTCTCAATCCAGTCCACCTTCCACACTGCTGGGAAATGTTTCAGGTTGGTAATTTAATTTTATAGCATCCTAAATTGCCAGTAAAGAATTGTGTGTTGACTGCGTAATTGCTTTGTCAATGCTACTATATTCTTATTGTCAATTAAATAAAAAAACCCTAAGTTGATAAATATATTTTTTCACACTGAATTCATCATGAATATATTAACATTTTCTAAAAGGTAAAGACTTAAAAAATGTGAAAGAGTTGAAAAGAGAACATTAGGATCTTTTTTGGTCATTAGCATCCCTGTTTACTTTGGCTGCTGTTAATGAGCATGGAAGTCTATGGGAATTGTACTATATAGTAAAGATTATCACTCCTAGTGAGTAGTATGAGAGCTTAGTCTCCTGAGTTCTCAGAACTATTCACTCTAAGGAAGAAATCTGGAATTAAGGCCCACAACATATTTTACAGAAGGCCTAAAAAAGCATCCATGCAAAACATACTATGCGACATTAGTTATGATCATATATAGGGAAGGCAGCTACTCTCCATGGTGACATATGGTTGATTTGGTATAATGCCCAGGAATCTCAAAGTCCCCACTAGAAGGGTGAGCCCTGGCTTCATAGTTTGCCCACATCAATGGTAGCATGCTGGGCAAATAGGTAGCAGACAACTTCTACAGAGATTGCTGGGAAAATAAAATAAAGTCCATGTGTGCCAATACCAAAGCTAACTATTGAGCTCTAGCAACTGGCAAGTGATACAGACTCCTCCTGTGATAACGACTTTCCCTAAATCAGGGAAATTATGAATGAAACTCAAACCCATCTGCTAAAAATGCGAGAATTCAGTAAAATAGTTTTGTGTGGGTCACTGTTTCTATCCAGCTAAATTAATAAAATGTAGTTTTGTTCTGAAAAAAATACTTGGCAGGGATCCAAGACATCTCAAAGTTTCTAATGGAGTCTAACCACTGAGTCTATGCTGCTTGGAAGTGATAGTGGAAAGTGCCTATTTCTATGAAGAGAAGCCACCTCTACAAAGGTTCATTTGCCAATATAGGCTTGAGAATCAGCCTATTCCAAGTCCAGAAGGATACTTTTGTGCTATAAATAAAGATCATAGTTCTCACGCACATATATACAACACATGCATGTATGCATGCAAAAATAGGTATGCACAAAAATGTGTGATACTAAGGCACTTAGCAAAACACTTCCCTCATACATATATGCACATACATACATATAAACATACACACATACGAAAAAGTAGATAGTGCTTTCCAAAGCATTTTCTTCATAACAACTCTGTGAGATAGGTACAAGTATTGTTATCCCCATTTTATGATAATTGAAGGGAAGAAATGTTGACTTGACCAAGGTCATACTGAATTAGCAGTAGATCTGGGACTGAATCCAGGTATTTTAATGATAAGTCCAATAGTCTTTCTACTATAGAAAACAGGATCTAGTATCACTGGTTAGATCTTTCAAACATTTGAAAATAATGCAGTGAATAGAGTACAAAGTCTGAAGTCAGGAAGACTTATCTTTTTGAGTTCAAATCCAACCTCATATACTTGTGACCCTGGGCAAGTCACTTAACCCTTTTTGCCTCAGTTTCCTCATCTGTAAAATGAGCTAGAGAAGGAAATGGCAAACCATTCTCATATCTCTGCAATGAAAACCCCAAAAGGGTCACAAAGAGTCAGACATAAATGAAGATGACTCAACAATAACAACATTTCTTTTATATCGCCTAGATTTTCCAATATATTTCTCCCCTCTTCTTTTTGGAGAACCATATTTTATAGCAAAGAACAAAAAACAAAAGGGAAAAAAATGAGTTCAACAAAACTAACCAACAATTGAAAAAGTTAGACATAAGCAATATTCTACACAGACACTGACCTCAGCAAAAAACCAAGAGTAGATACTTTCTAATATCTCTTTGGGGACAAGCTCAGTCACAATTGTGCAACATTCAGTTTTGATTTTTTTATTGGTTTTGCTTTTTTCATTTCCATTGTTATAGTCATTGTGTAAATTGTTTCCTGGTTTTGTTTATTTCACTTTGTTTCCAATCATATATCTTCCCATGCTTTTCTGTCTTCATCACAACATTCCACGGTATTTAGCTTTTCTCTGGGAGGCTGCAGCTACTTTGGAAAATAGTACTTGATGTTATGTTCTCACTCAACAAATATTTACTGACTTGCTGCCATGTACAAGGCTCTAAGGATAATGCTTCTTGCTTTCCAGAAATTTGTAATCTAGTTCAATGAATCACAAAATTTTTGAGTTGAAAGGAATTGTAGAAACCATCTAGTCCAACTTGGACCCAAAAAGGAATTCCAAATATGTGGTTATATAATTTCTGCTTGAAGACCTTCAATGAGGGAGAACACATTGCTTCATGAATCATCCCATTCTACATTTGAATAGTTCTAATTGTTAGAATATTTTTCCTTATAGTGAAGCTAAATTTGTCTTTTAGTACCTTACAACTTTTGCCCCTGAGGCCAAACAAGACGAATCCCTCTTTCCTGTGGTACTTCTTCAAACACTTGCTTTTATATCTCCCTTGAGTTTTTTCTTCTCTCAACTAAGCATTGCTGTGCTTTCAACCAAACCATATGATGTGGATTCAAGATCTTTTGCTATCTTGTTCGTCTTTCTGAGTTTATATTGGTCTGATCAGTGAAAGTTGGACACATTGTAACTTGACTCCATCATAGTGATGCCATTTTGGTCCTTTTGGACAAGAACCAACCAATCAACTTCCAACTCCTTAATATCTTTCCTAAGCTATGGCACTCCAGATTGAACATATTATTCTGGATATGGTTTGATCAGGAAGAGTACAGAGGGACAATTATCTCTTTGTTTCTAAATACTGTGTCTCTCATGATACAATTGCATTAACATTTTTGATTGTGATGTTACATTACTAACTTACACTGAGTTTGTAGTTCCTCCAGATCTTTTTCAGAACAACTTTGGCTTAACCATGCCTTTTATAAAGTATATAAATATACAGTCTTTTTTCTGGGTACCATAAAAAGCAGATTTGGCAGGTATGGATAGTTTCTCTGAGGAGTAGTGGAAGGTAAAACTGGACAGGTAAAGAAGAGTCAAATTACAGGAAATTTTGAATGTCAAGCTGAGGAACTTGGTTTTTATCTAGTAGAAGGATATCTGCCTGTAGATATAGATCTCTGTCACCATTTTTCTATCCTTGTAATAATTATTTTAATTATAGAGGGCTATTTCCATGCCAAATTCAAAAGATGAAAGATCAAGTGTTGAGCAAAATCAATACCCCAAGACACCATTAATTTTGATTATGAGGTTGTCAGCTGAACAAAATAAAAGGATCATGAAGAGAAAATTTTCTATTGTTGGCAATTTTCCAAAGAGATAGAAGAAAGTGAATGTCACTCTTGTGGCCTCAGTTGGCCAGGTGTATATATATATATATATATATATATATATATAGACATACACACACACATATACATACACATACATATATACATATACACACACATATACATATATACACACATACATATACATACATATATGTATATATATATGTATGTGTGTATATATGTATATACACACATACACACACATTCTTTGATGTGATCATCTCCTGAATGATTAGGTTTCATGAAAATTGTCAAGCAACCATTTGTTAAGTAATCCCAAGTAGCATGTCAGTGGTCAATCCTGTTCAGTTACTGAGTCATTGACTGGAGTTGTATTAGATTCTCTCAATATGTAGAACTATGACATGATAGTTTCAATCATAACTGTTGGTTAAATGCATCAGTGGAGTATTGAGTGGTAAATAACCAAAGTTAACAAAGGAGTAAACTAATTGATTTCTGCAAAATTGACTCTGTGTGTGTGTATACATACATACATACAGACATGCATACAGAGCCTTTAAAATGTCTATATATGACATTTCCTTAACACAGGAAATGAATGGCACAAGCTAATGGTAATTTAATATCATGGCACTAGTAGGAACTTGGAAACATATTGAGGCTGGGCACACATCTGTCAGCACTCTGTGGTCCCAGGTTGTACCTCCACTATGTTGTCCATGGACGTGTTGGCCCATCAAAAGGAATTCATATATTGCTCTCCACACCAACTTTACAATGACCTCGTCTTGGGTACTTTTCTCTGTCTTTCCTCAAATTTTGACTCCTCTCTTCTCGAATTCCCCTTTCTGCATTCATCTATCTGTTGCATAGTTTTTGAAACATAGCAAAAACTTACTGATTACCTTAAACTTAAATCAATCGTTTGAGTTGGTCTATTTCTTTCAATATTCCGTTCTAGCTCACTGGATTTGTTTTTGGTATTTGTTTCTTCCTACACCTTTGAATTTGACATTCTGATTTCCCTTCTAGACTTCCTGCTTATTTCATCTGCTATCCTGAAGCAACTGGATGTTAAGTCCACACCTCCCATTGTGTGCAGAGCTCCAACAGCATACAAATCATCACAATAAGATGAAAATCAATCCAATTTCTAATGACTTTTAGAGAAAAAGGTTCCATAGCCACTTTTGGCAACCCATACCCAACTTTTAACTTATCCTCACTATTGAGAATTTTTCCCCATGAAATGTAAATACTTATCACTGCAATTTAAACCAATTTCTTCTCATAACAGCTGGGAGTCATCTTTTGCATAATAACCTATATTTCTGTGAGTGAAACAGCAAAAACTTACCAAACAATCTAGCCTTCTTCCCAAACTCAAACTTTTTATTGTGAAAGCACAAATCCCAGTTTAAAAGCTCTTCCTCTTCTATTGCCCTTACCCCTTCCCTTCCCCTCAGAACCTGTCCTAAGACCGAAGCTTGGTTAAGTAGAAATTCATTTTTATCTTCTGGAAAGCACTATATTCTCCTGATTGGTTGGTTGAACATAAAATTCTCAGGGTGTACAGGCTGTTGTGAAATAGTATATGTCCTTGTATTTAAAGGATTTCACAAGTCCAGCTTTTTGAGTTTTGAAGTGCTTCTTTTGGGCAGATTTTTGAAATTATGATCTGGATCTTCTTTTGGAGAAGGGGTTAGTCATCCCCATCAACTGCCATGCAGCTGCAAACTACAGAGCAGGCATGCCAATCTAGCTAAAGCAACAGACCTCTCCCCACCCCCACAAAAGAGAAAGAGTAGAACCACTATTATTACCTTGAATACCATCTTCTCTCAGATTCTAATGGAGACTCTTCATGATTTTGAACCCAAGAGCATTTGGAATTAGTTTCAGAATATTTTCACACCATGAATACACAACTAGGTTGTGTCAAAGGCAGAACTTGAATCCGAGTCCAATAATAGCACAAGGGTATTCACTATAGCAAATTGTTATATCACAATTATACATTAAAATGTTTTTAAAAATAGTGTTCATAAACTTAAATAGTTACACAATAATGCCTTTCTAATCTGTATAACCTAGCACTCCTCTACCTTCCCAGTATTCTTATACCTTACTCCCACTCTGTTCAATTTCTTTCTAAGTCCCAGTAGAATATAAAGAATTTCTCTTCTAGAAGGCAAACTTCTTGAAGGTAGGTAATATTTTCATTTTGTCTTTGTATATCAATTACCCACTACTGTGCTTGGAACTTAAATGCTTATTTAATTGTGTTGAATTAAGAATTAGATGATTTTAATTGGGAAAGATATGTTATATCAGATTTAGACCAACTAATCAGTCAGTCAACAAACATTTAAGTGCCTACTATGTGACAGGCACTGTGCTAACCTCCAGGGATATAAAAAGAGTTAAAAGATAGTCCCTGCCCTCAAGGAGCTCTCAATCTAATGGGGGAGACAGCAAGAAAACAAATATGTGTAAAAAAGATATATGCAGGGTAGGCTATTGTTGTTCTTTGACCTTCATACTCTAAGAAGAGCATGACACCAGGAAGGTGATCTCATGACTTGTAAATGAATTGAAGTGAGGTAGGACTGTGCAAAGTCACCAGCCTTACTCTCTCCTCTGGAGTCATCTGGATGACTGAAGATGGTGCAGTGGGACTTGCAGTGGGAGACCTTGATCTTTTTAAGCTAAGGTCTTTTCCAGGTCTCAGTTTGTCTGAGGTCATCCTTCTTGACCTATCTGTAGCCTTTGACACTGTTGTAACTGTCTTCTCCTCAACACTCTCTTCTCTCGTGGTTTTCGAAACGCATTCTCTCCCACTTCTCCTACCTGTCAGAGCACTCCTTCTCAACCTCCTTTGCTGGATCCTCTCATAGTAGGTGTGCCATAGGGTTCTGTCTTAAGTACTCTTCTCTTTTTCCTCTGTACTACTTCAATTGTTGATCTCATCAGCTCCCATAGATATAACTACCATCTCTGTGCTTACAGTTCTCAAATCTACCTATTTTGCCCTAGCCTCTTTGCTGACTTCCAATCTCACATCTTCAACTACCTTTCAGACATCTCAAACTGGAAGTCTAGTAGATGTCTTAAACTCAACACATCTAATATTGAACTCATATTTTACCCCAAGTCTCCCCCACCCAACTTTCCTATTGTTGTCAAATGGCAACACACTCCTTCTAGTCCCTCAGGCTTATGTGCTAGAAGTTACCCTACGCGCCTCACTATCTCTCAATCCTCAATAGCCAATCTATTACCCATATCTATTAATTTCATCTTTTCAACATCTCTTTTTTTCCCTCTTTTTTTTAATTTAACTTTTAACATTCATTTTCACAAAATTTTGGGTTACAAATTTTCTCCCCTTTTATCCCCTCCCCCCCCCCAAACACCAAGCATTCTAATTGCCCCTATGACCAATCTGCTCTCCCTTCTATCATCCCTCTCTGCCCTTGTCTCCGTCTTCTCTTTTGTCCTGTAGGGCCAGATAGCTTTCTATACCCCTTTACCTGTATTTCTTATTTCCTAGTGGCAAGAACATTACTCGACAGTTGATCCTAACACTTTGAGTTCCAACTTCTTTACCTCCCTCCCTCTCCACCCCTTCCCTTTGGAAGGCAAGGAATTCAATATAGGCCAAATCTGTGTAGTTTTGCAAATGACTTCCATAATAGTTGTGTTGTATAGGACTAACTATATTTCTCTCCATCCTATCCTGTCCCCCATTACTTCTATTCTCTTTTGATCCTATCCCTCGCCATGAGTGTCGACCTCGAATTGCACTCTCCTCCCCATGCCCTCCCTTCTATCATCCCCCCCACCCTGCTTATCCCCTTATCCCCCACTTTCCTGTATTGTAAAATAGGTTTTCATACCAAAATGAGTGTGCATTTTATTCTTTCCTTTAGTGGAATGTGATGAGAGTAGACTTCATGTTTTTCTCTCACCTCCCCTCTTTATCCCTCCACTAATGAGTCTTTTGCTTGCCTCTTTTATGAGAAATAATATGCCCCATTCCATTTCTCCCTTTCTCTTCCCAATATATTTCTCTCTCACCGCTTGATTTCATTTTTTTTTAAGATATGATCCCATCCTCTTCAATTCACTCTGTGCACTCTGTCTCTATGTATGTGTGCGTGTGTGCATGTGTGTGTGTGTAATCCCACCCAGTACCCAGATACTGAAATGTTTCAAGAGTTACAAATATTGTCTTTCCATGTAGGAATGTAAACAGTTCAACTTTAGTAAGCCCCTTATGACTTCTCCTTGCTGTTCACCTTTTCATGGTTCTCTTCATTCTTGTGTTTGGAAGTCAAATTTTCTTCTCAGCTCTGGTCTTTTCATCAAGAATGCTTGAAAATCCTCTATTTCATTGAAAGACCAATTTTTCCCCTGAAGTATTCTACTCAGTTTTGCTGGGTAGGTGATTCTTGGTTTTAGTCCTAGTTCCTTTGACTTCTGGAATATCCTATTCCATGCCCTTTGATCCCTTAATGTAGAAGCTGCTAGATCTTGTGTTATCCTGATTGTATTTCCATAATACTTGAATTTTTTCTTTCTAGCTGCTTGCAATATTTTCTCCTTGACCTGGGAACTCTGGAATTTGGCCACAATGTTTCTAGGAGTTTCTCTTTTTGGATCTCTTTCAGGTGGTGATCTGTGGATTCCTTGAATACTTATTTTGCCCTCTGGCTCTAGAATCTCAGGGCAGTTTTCCTTGATAATTTCATGAAAGATGATGTCTAGGCTCTTCTTTTGATCATGGCTTTCAGGTAGTCCCATAATTTTTAAATTGTCTCTCCTGGATCTATTTTCCAGGTCAGTTGTTTTTCCAATGAGATATTTCACATTATCTTCTATTTTTCCATTCTTCTGGCTTTGTTCTGTGATTTCTTGGTTTCCATAAAGTCCTTAGCCTCCGTCTGTGCCATTCTAATTTTGAAAGAACTATTTTCTTCAGTGAGCTTTTGAATCTCCTTTTCCATTTGGCTAATTCTGCTTTTGAAAGCATTCTTCTCCTCATTGGCTTTTTGAACCTCTTTTGCCAATTGAGTTAGGCTAGTTTTCAAGGTGTTAATTTCTTCAACATTTTTTTGGGTCTCCTTTAGCAGGGAGCTGATTTGCTGTTCATGCTTTGACTTCATGTCTCTCATTTCTCTTCCCAGCTTTTCCTCCACCTCTCTAATTTGATTTTCAAAATTTTTTTTGAGCTCTTCCATGACCTGAGCCCATTGGGTGGGCTGGGACACAGAAGCCTTGATTTCTGTGTCTTTCCCTGATGGTAAGCATTGTTCTTCCTCATCAGAAAGGAAGGGAGGAAATGCCTGTTCACCAAGAAAGTAACCTTCTATAGTCTTATTTCTTTTCCCTTTTCTGGGCATTTTCCCAGCCAGTGACTTGACCTCTGAATATTTTCCTCACACCCACCTCGCCTCCTGATCCTCCCAGCCAGAGTTTGGGGTCTGAGATTCAAATGCTGCTTCCAGCCTCAGGGCTTTTGGCGGGGGCAGGGCTGCTATTCAGTGTGAGATTAAGTTCAGGTGGTCAGGTCGGGGCAGGGCCGCTTCTCAGGCTCAGTTCCCTCAGGGAGTTTATGCACAGACCTGCAACAATGGATCCAGGCTCCTGCCTGCTTGGGGAGCCCTGGTCTGCCACAGCCCCTCAGCTTCTGTCTCCCGAGGGGTCCCGAGCCATGGGGGCACCCCACTCCCCCTTCGACCTGCCAAAGAGACTCTCTCACCGACCCCCGTCACCTGTGAGTGGAGGGACTTGTGTGGCCGCTGGAGATCCCGTCCCTGAAGCCCACTCAGATCTGTTCCTCTCAGTGCTGCGGCCGCGGCAGGGCTATACTCAGCTCCCAGTCCTGGCGCCCAGTCCGCAGCGTGAAGGACCTTTTGCGAGAGGTTTGCAGGTCCCTCTGGAACAGAAATCTCCCTCACTCCAATGTTCTGTGGCCTCTGGGTGCAGAATTCGCCGTGAGTTACTTCTTTGTAGTTGTTCTATGGGTTGTGGGTTCGGAGCTATGTGTATGTGCGTCTTTCTACTCTGCCATCTTGGCTCCCTCCCTCAACATCTCTTGAATATGCCCTCTTCTTTTCACTGATACTGCTACCACTCTGAAGCAGGTCCTTATCAACTCATAGTAGGGCTGTAGCAATAGCATGCCAATAGGAGGGTCTACCTGCCTCAAATCTCTCCCCTTTCTAACCCATCCTCCATTCAACCTCCAAAGTGATTTTCCTAAAGCATAAGTCCAACTGTGTTGCCCTGTACTCAGTAAACTCTTGTGGCTCGCTATTACTCCCAGGATCAAATAAAAAATCCTGCTTGACATTCAAAGCCTTTCATAACCTAATATTCCTCTACCTTTCCAGTATTCTTATACCGTACTCCCACCATGTTCAATCCAGTGACACTGGTCTTGCTGTTCTTTGAATAAGCTCCATTTTTCAGTTCCAGGCATTTTCTCTAGCTGTCCCCCACCACCCAATATGCTCTTTTTCCTCTCCACTTATTGACTTCCCTTTCTCTCTTCAAGTCTAAACTAAATATCTCATTCCGCAACCTCTCATTCTAGGCCCTTTTAATTATTTATTTATCCTACATTCCTTCCTTCTTTCATTTCTTCCCTATTTCCTTCCCTCTCCTCTTCCCTCCTTGTCTTCTCTCCCTCTGTCTATATAAGGAATCATACCCTTACCTTTGGATGCTCCACCCAAAGAAATACAAATTTTGATCACTGAAATCTCACAAGCTATCTTGGGGGGTTTACAGGCTAGATATCTTTTTCAAGGGCCATGCCTTACACCAAAATCACTCAGGCTCTCATTAATTGGCCAACAATAGGTCCCAGGCTAAGCCTTACTTGGTCCTTGGTTAGGTTTTGATGGCTCAGACTGAGTATAAATAGTAATCATTTCTGGTTTGGCCAGAAACCCTGAAGATCTTCCTTGCCCAGATTGATTTTTTTTTTTTACTAGGTAAAAGAGGCCATTCTTTGCCTTATTTCTTACCTAGCCTCAGTCACTGAATGGGTGTTGCTTCAGACAAACTGAAACCTAGAAAAAGATCTTAGCTTAAAAATTCCAGGTTCTCACACTGCATCTCTCATGGAAGATATGAGGCAAGGTTCTCAGTTGAGAGGGAAGGGGAAATGAAAAGGTTTTCGAAGAACTTCTGTGGAGAATGGAATACTGAGTTGATAAGGGAAAATAGAAGGATTGTCTAGCAGCAATGAGGACTCAGTTGAGACTGTGCAACATAATTAAAATAAATAGATAAATAAGTAAATGTTACTATCTCCAGCACTAGTAGAGTGTGATCTTCACTGTATATTTCAGATCTCTATAAAATACTCAGAGCTCTTCAAATTTGTGTTAGAACTGATACTCAGTTATTCGTGGCAATGGGGGAACAGGTAATACTTGAAGTGGAGATAAAAAGGAACTAAGGTGGTTTGGGAAACAACTGATCTCCCTTTAACCATCCTCATTGATTCTACACCTGAACCTGGATTATAGAAGCACATCACCTCTATCACCACCATCACCATTACTAAACAATAATCTCTTCCTGACAGAGTGACAGAAAGAGAATATGAGATGGTGGGAAACGAAAAAAAGGAGGTAGAGTGAGCTCTTGAGAGGGATAGAAGCAAGGAATGGGGAGAGGAGAAAAAAATTTAAAATTATGCACTTGTATTTCTGGACTGCTAGACACCAGCAGGACAGATTTAGGCAGAATAGCATCTCATCTCATTCCTCCTCTTCTCCCTGTCATATCCCTTCTCTCCAACATGCATGCACATAGATGATTGAACTGCATTAACTTTTTTTACTAATACATTAATTTTAACCTCCTTTCTCTGAAGATACAACACAGCTTAAATTGAATGGTCCTCATGCAGGATCTCTGCCTTTCACCAGGTGGAGGTGCTCATAGGGAGTGGAATTTCTACATTGAGCAAGAGATCAGGTGAGATGACTTTGACATTTCCTTCCAATCTGAAAGTTTTGTGATTCCATGATTCTAATGTTAAACCATTATATTTGACTCTGATCAATTATTTTTGACCAAGGAGCAGTGTTTTCAACAATTTT
Organism: Notamacropus eugenii; assembly: GCF_028372415.1. Lineage (NCBI taxonomy): Eukaryota > Metazoa > Chordata > Mammalia > Diprotodontia > Macropodidae > Notamacropus > Notamacropus eugenii. The sequence continues at coordinate 199,704,302 of NC_092877.1, read as the reverse complement.
TCTCAGTTTTTTGTCTTTTCTTGGAACCTAAATTTAAACCACAGCATTTCCCTAGTCTGGTTTGATAAGTAAGAGGTGTTTTTCTCACCTGCTCCCATTTCCCGTTGTCAGTCTTTCTCTTTGTTCCTTTGCATGCAGCTGTTGTCAGATTCTGAGTCACAGAACCATTTGCAGGGAACAGCTCTAGAGAATTTGGGGAGAAAAGTGGGGGGTAGGCTGGAGGAAAGAAAAAAATGATGCCTTTTTTTCCCCATGGAAGAAAGAAAACATAAAATAAAGGTGTTCTCAAGTGTGTAGCCTACAGCCTTGCCAGGTAGCTAACATTGCTTTAGATGGCTTCCATTCCCCTCCCCCATGACTGGCTCTCCATCATTTTTAAACATCCTTTCTGGGATTGGGACATGAAAGTGAATTGTGGGTCAAAGGCAAGCATTAGGGGCTTCTGGGTCTACTGTCAGCTAGCTTTATTTTGTCTTTGTGTCCATGCTTTTACCAGTCAGCAGGTACAGCAGGTTATCCATTCCAGTCACATCACTTTCAGCTTGATGACAGAATCACACCTTCATCCATCACATTTACATTTCAAACGGCCACACTGCTGCTATTGATTAATTATTTAGCGGCCCTGGACACTTGTGAGAATTTCTGATCTCACGATCCACGCAAAAGGTCCAATCCTCTTTAAAAAAAATCAAAATCTTGCCCCCCATGCCCATGTGTAGTTTTTAAAATGAAATGCCATGTTATTATATTTACAGCCCGCAGTCCTGATGTACATTCTGCTTTGTAGCCTTGCATATAGATGCTGTGTAAGGCCTGTCGTCAATGATTAAGAATTTCATATCACTGAGGAAAATCCACAATACAAACCATCCTGATTACAATCAGTGTAAAGATGGTTCATTTTCATAGTGTAAAGGGTCTATAAGTCTCACTAATTTGAATGTGATTCAGTGGATAATCATGAGGAGTCCTCACTGATCGGCTCCATGTAAAAGCAAGGGATTGGGGAAGGACTTAGATGCCACTAAAACAGTATCACAAATATATAAAAAAAAATAAAACCCATCCTTCACCACCTAAGAAAACAGGGGCCATTCTCTGGCAAACAAAAGAGCTATAAACGTGTCTGATTTCTGATTTTGCATTCTGTGAATACTTTTTGGAAGTTACAAGTCCATCTGTCTATAAAGACCCACTCTAATTTCTAGAAACAAACAAAAGAAAAAAACTTTAAAAAATCCATGCGATTGAGAAACAGTAGTTCCGTCTCATTTAGCAGATTTTCTGCCTGTTTCTCCATTTCTTTCCAAAGGCGTTTGCATAAAACCAGGACACTGCTTTATGAGGGCTTCTGTTGTTGTTTCTTCACCCTTCCACTCCTCTGTTTACTAGGTCACAGCCTTATTCAGCGCCTCCAGTGGCGAAATCCTAACAAAGGACACCACAGTCCGCCTTTTATCTCTACATTTTCTATTTGAGTCCATAAGGAAAGAGCAGCCAGAGCAGAGGGTTTAATAGAGTGCTTATTTTTTGCAGTGTTCGCATGATAATCGCTACTTAATCTGATATCTACAGCACTCTTGTGTCTATTAACTGCAATGCTGACCAAGTTACTTGAGGGCTAGGGCTCTGCCCATGGTAAGCCTAAAACCCTTTAATTTTTTTCCTCCAGTCTTGTTTTTGCTTTCTCTTTCTTTTTTTCTTTTTGTCCATCAACCCTAATCTAATTTCCATTTCTAGGGGGAAAAATGTCATTACTGCTTACAAGAGTCAGCCACCCAGAAAAATCATGGATTTGTGATGTTTGGGGGTGGGTGGGTAATTCTTGGCATTTACAGTTAACTTTCATCACAAAGTGTCTTAAGGCCCCCACATGCTGCTGCAGTTACATTGTCAAACTCTATGTGGCACATGCCGCTGACTCTGTCAATTTTGCTTCTCTAATATGCAGATAATATAATTCCAAAGGAAAACACAGAGCTCAGACCCAATTTCTCAAGCAAGATTTATTGATAGAATGTGAGGTTTCATACTTTTAAGAATTAATGGGCATACAGAGTTGAAGTGGGCATAGTACAGGAATCTGCCTTTGAATCTTTACCTAGACTTGTAGCATTGTTTAAGGGTGATCGGTAGGTTGGAGATACGGTTCTCTTCCTTTTTGCTGTAGCACCGACCCTGACTCTGGAGGGAGTGTGATTGAGCAAGACTGAGGACATTAGGGAGGTCAAATATGAAGGGCTGGCTTTGCCTTCAGCTCCCTTTCTGTTTCTCAGGGGTCCAAGTCTACCTCCTCTGGGAAGCTCTACTTTACTTGTCTAGAACTAGGCAAAACTCAATTAATTCCTTAATATATTGGTAAAGTCATGGATGAATTTACTTTCAAAAGGCAGGAGGTTAGCCTTGACTCTAAGCTTTCTAAGAATAAATAATCTTTGGTTCTTTTTTTTTTTTTAATCTGTAATATGGGGATAAAAATCCTTGCTGACTTATTCCCTCAGATATGTCAAGAGGATAGGCATTGGAGCTATGGGTCCATTAGCATAGGTAACTCCTAGGTGAGGAAAAGCCTTCTAACAGTGCAAGCCTGCACTTTCTTTGCCATTTATAGTCTTAAAAGGGTGCTTAGAACATTGAGAGGTTAAACGGTTTACTCAGTCACATAGCCAGTATGATGTATCAAATGAGATAATATAAATGACATTTTCTTTGTATGTAAGCAAGTACAAGACACCCCTTGCTCCACAAAAAAATTAAATAAATTATAATCATGATTATTAGAATCATTCAAGCAGAGATGGGTGGGAAACTGAATGGCAGTATGGGTTCTTCATCACTATTTTGACCTCAGTTCCAAACAAAGGGCTAAACTCTGTACCTTCAGCTGTGGTAGCCATAGCACTCTGGTGAGAGAGAGGAAGAAGGAGTGTGGGAGTGGCCCCCGACCCTTATCATTTGGCCTTTCCATTCGTCATTGAAGACAATGGAGTGTCAGGCAACCAGAGTGGCATGGGCCACCTGGCCACAAATGCATCTCCTCCCCCTTCTTTATCCATCCCCTGATTTGGGTAGCCAGCACTTCAACTCTGCCAACAGTGCCTACAAGCCTTGGACTTCTGTGGAGGAAGAGCTGATTGAATTGGCAGAGTGGGCACTGCCGACATGTGCCCCTGCATTTAGTCATTTTTACAAATAGACATTAACCCTGCAGGAATATGAGTGTTTGCTGAGTAAGAAAGAATGCTTATTTTAATTGGGTCTTTATAATTTGTCTGGATGAAAGAAGGGTCAAAAGTGTGTGTGTGTGTGTGTGTGTGTGTGTGTGTGTGTGTATGTGTCTTAATAGGCTTGTTTGCAAGGATAGTGACCAAAAGCCAGGATCATTTCTAAGCAAAAGAAGGTCATTTTTGGCAAATTCTGACCCCAACCAACCACCACAGCCTTTTTAACACCCCTTCAATGACACAACTTGCCTCCACATAATCTCTCTCCTTTGAGCCTTTTTTTTTTCTTTTTAAATGAATTTCCTACATACCAAATAGTGGCGAGTCTGTATAGCTTCAGATTAATTCATGTAAATTCTTTGAGGCTTGGTTGCTTTCAGTTTCTTTATTTATGAAATGGAGATAACAATAGTTTTACTACCTATGTCACAAGGCTGTTGTGTAAAGCACTTGGTAAGCTGGAGAAGCAGTGTTACACAGTGGTAAGAACATGTGATTTGGAATCAGAAGACTTGGATTTTGTTCCTGGCTCTGCTCTTTATTATCAACTTTCCTGCGTCACAAGCTCTTTACGTCTCAATAACTCATCTGGAAAATGAGAGACTCCTCTCATTGGACTCCCATGATCTCTCATGACCTTCACAGCTGTAAATCTTCAGTTTAAATCAAATTATAAAGGCTAGCAACTCTTTTCTTTCTCTTTCTTTTCTTCATAATGCCACAGATTTATTCCTGAAGGGCCCTCATGATTAGTCTAGTCAAAATCTCCCATTTTTAAAAAACATATGTAGAAACCAAGGCTCAACCTGGTATAATTATATGTCAATGTGTTAGCCATCTCAGTTTATATTTAAACTGGGGTCTTTTGGAGATAATGCCTTAACCCAAGGGAGCTACTCTTGTGATAGGAATTCAAGCCATCAGATCCTTTCCTCAGATTACCTTTTAATGGGGGGAGAGAATAGATGGAAAGAGAAGTAGTACTACACAAATGACTGGGGCTAAGAAGCCCTTAGATTTTCCTTCTTAAGTTTGTCGTTGCTCATCAAGGAAAGTAGTGAATGATCATTTATTCTTTATTAACTTTGTCACATTCTTTTTTAGTTGGGTGACTACAGTGTCAACAGATTCAACTCTTGGTTGAAGGAGCTAAAAATGAAAAAAGTGGACAAAAGTTAAAACTGTGCACGTTATTAAATCTAAGCTTCACTTGCTTCATTTTCTCACCTGGAGCCAAATTGGAGAACCAAAGCTGGCTTGTAACTGACATAATAGGCAATGCCATTCAGGGATCCATCAACAGTCAAAAAAGTTGGAGGGAGTGTAAAGAATCAGTCACTTCCCCCTACATAGGGCTGACTGTACAGATTTCTCTTTGTACATTCTTCCACCATGAATTGTCTCTGGGAGACATCTCACCTCTCCTATCAAGACTGCACCCATGGTCAGTATATTCCCTGAATCTTCTTCCCTCTAGTCTCGGGAAGGTATCTTTGACACCTCCTGCCCTTTGTTTCCTCAACTGCTCTACGTAAAAAAAAATCAGTTATGATTCTGTTTCCATGGTTCATGTAAGTCTATAGGATGCCCTTGGAATTTACTCACTTTGTTTTGGTCCCAGTGAGTTGTCTTGTGTCTAGAGTGCTGTGCGAGAATAGAGATTCTTTACAATGGAATCTCTTAGTCAGCGTCAAGCTGTGGTTATACAGTAAAAGAGGCCAATGAAATTAATAGGTCAGATTACAAGATAACATTACAGCTGATGAAATTTGTCTCCAGTCAGAACAAGTTGGCTATTATTTAAGAGAGTGGCTTTGAGGTACCCCAGTTCTCCTCCACCCCCTCACTTTGTTAATCCTTATATCAAAGACAAGGAAGGAATAACAGATTTAATCTGATGTTATGATTCTCCCTGACTCTTGCTATAGATAAACCTTATCCAGCCTTGTTTGCATGCCTGAAACAAAAAGATCATGGGGCAGAGGATCTATTTATTTTGACCATCAAGGCACACCAGCACGCCATCGATCTCTCTGTGCTGATTTGTATTGGTTCTGAAGATGGCCAAACTCAATGCGCTGACCATGGTACAATCTTGACTTTTTGCCATTTGTGAACATGTACTTTATATTAGCTTTACTTTTTTTACGTGAAGAGATTCAAAATTTTGTTCATTGTCGCTTTGATATGCTGAATGACTAATGACTTTAAAGGTTTGCTAATCTTAGGGCATTCTGGATTTAGAAGGAATGAGGGATTCTCTTTCTCCTTCAATCATTCGTGTTGCTTTTCTAAAATGGCTTCCTTTTCAAAGAGACTAGGTAATGTGGTGATGGATGCTGTATAAATACACTGGCAGACAGGATTTCAAAGCAGTGTTTGGTAGAGAGGGCTTCCTGAGAACACCTTTAAGCTATTGCTTGTCTATTTGATATGCCATTCAGAAACAGTTCAGAATGACATAGTCACTTCTGCAAGTTAGGAAAGGGGGGAGTGCAGGGCTGAATCCATATGCTTCCCTTCCTGGGAGTGAGTTTCAAAAAAGCTCATGGAAACTTCAGAGCTGGTTTCCATTAGTAATAGCACAGCACTGCACAGATAGACTCAGATCAGACAACAGTCTGGAATATTATTTGAGGAAATCCGTTGTCTCTCCTCTGCTTGAGTCAGAGATCTTTACTGAAAAACAGGTTCTTGGGGCTGAAGTTTATGCAAATAGAGAGGGGGAGATAAATCTCAGAGTAATTAACAAGGTTAAAAAAAAGAAAAGAATTCATAAGATCAGATCTCTGAAATTTTAATCGCATCAAATATTCTGCTACATCTCCTTTGGACATTAGTAATACTTATTAATCATAGAAATTGTTTCCTGGGTCATGTATTATCTAGACTATAAGTATGTGGTTGGATGACCAGCACATTGAGTTTTCTGTCATTATATCTTGGTTAGGTATGGCAGATGGACAATGAGCTGAGCCCAGAGATGACTAAAAGGAGGAAAACAGGTTATATTATTTTTGAAAAGCTGTATTTGGAAAAATACCTTCTCACTGCTACAAAAGCCCATGTTTGTAATACCCGTATTTTTTTTTGGGGGGGGGGTGATGGCACATAGCTATGTATCATGAAACACCATGAACTCAAAAGAATAAATACGACAGGTTTATTGGAAAGGTGCATTGTGGCTGTAATTGACTTACTACAGTAAGGCATATCATCAACAATGACTTATGAACAAGAAGTGGCACGTAAGATGTAATGAAGGACAAGCATAGATGGAAAAAGAAATGGATTGGTCACCTGGTGAGAGTGAGGGGGGAATAACTTGAGTATTATGCTGGTGGCCTTGGAATACCACAAGAATCAGCGGAAGGCTTTTGGTGCATTGGGTAGATGCTCTGTGGAAGATTTATGGAAAGTCTTGTTCAAGAATTCTGAAGAATTTGAAAAGTTAAGAGAAAATTATCGTTTATACTGAGAGAGGAATCATCATATATATCCATGATCTCAACTGTAATGAATCCATGGAAATATTGAAAATATCAGAAAATCATAGGTACTTGGACTTGGAAAAGATTTAAGGACTTTATAATCTAACCTTTACCTGTGCACAAATGATTTGGAGAATGATCATTGTGCCTCTGCTTGAAAGCTGTTAATGTTAGACAACTAGCTACTTAATAAATCAGTCTAAAGATCAGGGTATCCCAAAGATTAGCTCTTTCTCAATAGTGGGAGGTGATATTTGTATCAAATTATTCTGAGTGTGAAACATCATTAAAATTTTGATTAAGATAGTCAGCCCTTTCTCCCCAAAGTCATAGGATCATAGATTTAGGGATGAAACAGATCTGGGAGGTTCTTAAGTTCATTCCTCTTGATTTTACAGATGAGGAAACAGAGGTCAATAAACCTTATGACTCACTCAGAGTCTGCCAGATAGTAAATGTTTTGAGGAAAGTCTAAACTCAGATCTTCTTGACTTTAAGCCCAACTGTTTATCACCAATGTCATTTGGCTATCTAGAACTCATCACTTTCCACTGAGTTAGCAAACTTAGTACAATATTAACTCCAGTAGCTGAGTTTTGCTCATTGTTACTACTAGTGCAAGACTCTCTGATCTATGTGATGACGTTGTTCCCTACTATAGCCCTTCTTTTTGCATTTTAAATACAGAATCCCAGCTGGGCTAGAAGTCAAAAGCCTCTATTGTCAGTGGAAAGCAATCCCATCTGGTCATGATGTGCACCTAAAGATTCCTATTCATGGTAGCTCTACATGCCTCCTAGCCAATCCTGCATCCCTTACACAGAAGAAAGGCTCAGACTAACATTGGCATCTGTGAGAACACATTCCATTTTAAACAACTTCACTATAGACTTCCATCAAAAGAACTAGAGATTTTGACTAACTAAATGCCAACCTTCCATCCTGACTTTCTGTTTTTTCTTCAAAGACAGAAAAGAGACCTTTCCACCTGTTGCCTCTCAGGAAGTCAAAAGGAGAAGGTTTGTTTTGGCTTTCAATGTAACTACTATGTCTTTGGTGAACGAATTCTCAAGTGTTTTCAGGGTTATTATATCTGTCCTCCAGGTGTGTAGATTGCCAACACTTACCTGTCATATTTAGGAAGGAGAGACTGAATAAACTCCATTTTCTCTCTTTCTTCTCAAGATCCTCTCACTTCTGTCAGCTGGAGAATTGGTTACCCTTGAGAATTTCTTCTTCTCTCAGGAATGTCTTATTAATGCCCCATCTTCCAGTCTCATAACTGCAAATCAGCTCACCAAATGTTTAAATAGAAACAAAATCTACACTAATATTGTGAAAAAGCTCTCAAGATTCTTAAACTGAGTCTTCCTGAAAGGAATGCTGGGGAAGGCAGTGGATAGTGTGAACTAGGAATCGGAAGAAATTCATTCTAGGCCACTTGTGTCTTTCACTTACTACCTATGTGTTTGACCCAGTGCATGTCCATCAACTCAGCCCTTTTAAACTCAGTTTTCTCATCTATAAAATGAATAGGACAACACTGTGGGGATCAAATGAGATATTTTGAAAAACTGTGTTAGACAACTGTAATAAAAGCCTTAGTAGTCTAACATTGCAATAAAAGTGTAGGAATATCTTGTATAGGACTTTTTGAGTTATAAAAATGTTTTATGTCCAGGAAGCTAGGCAGTTCAGTGAACAGACCACAGGACCTGGAGTCAGGAGGATTTGAGTTCAAATTTGACCTTGGACACTCAACACTTGCTATCTATGTGACTCTGGGTAAATCACTTAACCCCAATTGCCTCCAAAAAAAGAAAAGAAATAATGTTCTAGGTTAACAACAACCCCATAAGGTAGGCAGGTAATGAATATATTAAACCCCTTTCACAAATGAAGAAACTAGGCCTCAGAAAAATTAAATGACCAGCCCCAAACCAAAGAGCCAATAAGTGTCAGTCAGGATTTGAAAGATTTTTTTGGTTTCAAATCCAGGGCTTATTCCACCACTTCATAAATAGCCTTACTGTAAAAGCAGGAGTAATGAGCTGCCAGTTCTCTGCAGAATAGCTCTTCTCCTTTCCCTCCCACTGCTACCACCCAGGATTGCTGATTAGTAGCCAGGGAACTTTTGAATTCACTTGTGAATACTTATACAACTCTTCCACAAAAATGCACCTTCACAAAAATAAAGCAGTAAGGAACACATAGAATCATTTTTGATTCTTCCAAGAAATAAAGTAGATTTCCCAATTATGACCATAGGTTGCAAATTATCTGATAAATTTCTAACTAATTTGGTTCATCTCAAATTATATTTTTCTTCCATTATGCTTGCAAGCTAAGTAAAGGCCTTTAGTTTTGTTTTAGCTTAAAGAGCTCTGATGACTGTGAGGTGTGTCTATGTCAATTAAATGGATGAAGACTTAGTCAATTGCCTATTGGCCATGCTTCTTCCTCAAAAAAAAAAAAATAGCCAAACTTGACACACCAGAGCCATTTTCGCTTCTTCCAGAGCAGAACCCATAGTTGCTGAAATTTTACACAGCCAAAGAGTAGCATATTGGGTAATTATCTGGTGATTTGAGGCAATGTAGTCAGCCAGCTTAGATAATGCAGGCCAAATGTGAGCTAGCAGAAAAGACACAGACACACACACACATAGAGTTTAAATATATGTGTGTGTGTGTGTGTGTGTGTGTGTGTGTGTATGTTGTCCCTTTTACCTAATATTCCATTTCCCTCTCCATGTCTTTGTATAGGTTAATCCTTATGTCTGGAATACCCTCCCTATTCAGCTCTACCTCTAAGAATCCCTGGTTTTCTTCAAAGCTCAGCTCAAGTGCTATCTCCTATATAAGGTCTTTCCTGATGTGCACAGCTGCTAGTATCCCCCCATCCCTACCCCATTATTTATTTTACATGTATTTTATATTTTCATATATTGTACATGCTATTTCCCTTGATAGAATTTAGACTCCTTAGAGCTTAGGACTATTTAATTATTTCATTCATTCTAAGTGCATGACTGAGAGTAGGCACTTTAGAAATACTTGTGGATTGATAAATGGATAAGCAAAGAACAGAAAATAAATTTCTAAATCCATAACCCCTCAGCTTTTCTTCCCCCTCTCTGGTATAAATGAGGTGTTTAGGAGTTTTCTTAAGTAACTTGTTAATAGATTATAAAGGAGTTACCTAAGCAATCCGACCACAGAACATGGAGTTTCCTAAACAGCTTGAAGGGTAAGTGCCATTGTTAGAAGATAAAATTGGAGAAGTTTCTTAATGAGTGGAATTATAAGCTGTTGGCCATTGGAAGAGGGCAACAGATGGAGGCCTGAAAACTTCTGGCTGGTTGAAGGATCAGCCAAGGCCCTTTTGGCTTTTAAAAAGTAAGAATAAGCCTGAAGTTTGCTCTTCATATTCTTTATCGTTCCTCTTGGAAGGGGCATCAGAGAAATGAGGAAGTTTCTTGTTTTATTACCATTGGCAATAGTGTCTTTTAGAAGAAGCACAGGGCAGTGTCCAGTGGAGAGATTCTGTCTATGTCCAGTTGAGGAGAGTTGAGATTTCAGTACCCACAGTTGGACTTCTCTTTGGGAAATGGCAGTACTCAGAACTGAGACTCCTGCTGATCTGAGGATGTGGGTTCTAGTTCTTTCTGAAAGAGCACAGTAGTACCCTATGCCAGCATTTCAAATGAGTTTGAAACTGGAGAGAGGGGAGACCACCGTCAGGTACTAGAGTCACTTGCCTTTCCCAGTAGTGGGTCCAGGGGGTGTTAAAGACCACACCTGTGGTAAACAGTGCGGGGACACCTCATGAAAACATGAGGGGAAGAAGGCAGTATAAACTATGTGCATGCTTTTCCATTTGTGAATTCTACGTACATTTTTCCTTCCCACTAGGAGAGTGCATCCCAGGTTTAGGGGGGAGATATTTTGCTGCTGTATTTCAGTAAATATCTTTGCTTGGAGCTAGTTGCATAATTGTGTTGTCTAGATAACTACTGAAAGGTAAACACATTGGTGAGAGCTCATGAGCTTAAATATTAGGACTATGGAACTACCAAGTGCTCTGAAACATGGGTAGGTGCTCCCTGGGAAATCCAATAAATTTGATGGGATATCTCAAAGATCTATGCTCTAGCTTGAGGTCAGGTATTCACAGTCTCTGTGAAGTGGAGGATTAAACAGTTATTCAGTTGATTTAATTTGTGTACCATACAAATGCTAGACAGTTGAATGTCTTAAAGTGGACCTCCATACCCTACCACTTAACCTAAAAATATGTATTTTAAAAATCTCCTTTGAAGTATTAAGAACTGTTGATGTTAGAGAAAAGAGTGTTCCAATGATGCTATTTTCCTGAAATAATGAATGGTCTGAGAGAGGCCCCATTGTAGATTCTGGCACATTCTTTACAATCACAGAAATATCTTTAGCTTTAACTACCATCTCATCAGCCAATCCCTTTGGACAGAACATACACATTCTTGGAGAAGCAGACCTGAAAGTTCGACTTGATGAGTTGCATTCTAAAATTTCAAATTATGGATAGATGTCTTAGTTGAGCTCTCCATCCATTTCAAAATAGAGAGATTTAAATAACATATGCTATACTTGGGGACATTGTCATTAATCAGTAACATCATGAGTGCAGCCTGGAAAGTCTACCCAGCACACGTAGGCACAGAATTGCATGCAGCCCCAAGAGCGGGCGTGCATGCTAAACAAAAACAAGGTTTCTGCACGGCAAATTTTCAATTCCAAGAAGGGCATTGCTAAAACTTCTGGGTTGGAAGGCGTCCCTGATCTACCTAATTCTATTTATGAAACTGCATATGTGCTTTGAAACTCAGTTCAGATCCAGCTCTTTCAGTAAGAGATGGAAACCATATGTGTGTCTCAAGGCCCTTATGTTTGGGCTTGGAAAGTCTTAGCTTTTGTTTTGATTTCCAATTCGGCATCATTTGCAGATTCTGAGGCATCCTGGATACTCCCTTAGCCCTCTGTGTCCCTTGGAGACATTTTCCTCACCCGTTATTACTCAGCCTATATCTGTGGCACATTCTCTACATGCTTCTAACACTTTGCAGGCCTTCCCTTTTCAAATAGGCAGTACTAAGTTAACTAAAGAATTGAGGCAATGATATGGAGCATTCAGGCCCAGAACACTATGCAGAATTGAAAAGATTATTTCTTTTCCTTTTTCAATTTGAATTATCAAGGCTGCTTTTTCCTCCAGAGTTATTTATTTCACTTTTGTAGTGTGTATGTGACAAAATAGCCCACCCCAGTCCCACAAACCCTGAGAAGACATATTTCAGAGTTTTAGGGCCCATATCTTGTGCCTTAAAATATTTTCTAGTATTAGATCTAGAAGAGATCGCAGAACACATAGGATCATGTGAAAGGAGTAGAGGCTGGAGCCCCAAACTCCAGAATGTGAAAACTTTTTTACTTATGCAGGTCAATGAGTTAATCAAGTATTCATTGAACACCCAGGATGTGGTAGGCACTGTGGAAACGAGTACAAAATATGAAAAATCCCTAGTTATCATTATACTTTCTACCATAATGAGACAAGTACACATGGAAATACATACAGTATAAATATAAAATACAAAATTACCTAGAGGTTCAAGAGATTGAATGACTTACTCAGGGTCAGATAGTGTATGTCAGAGATACCACTTGAACCCAGGTGTCATAGGATCATAGGATCATCATAGGATCAACAACATTTACTTGGAAGGGGCCTTGGGACTACATTCTAACAACAAACGTTGTTGAGAGATTATCTCATTCAATGGCATTGGCATCAAACTCAAATAGAAACAGGAGGCACTAAACCATACATAAGGATCTCCTATGGCCTGTGTATTGACTTAGTTTTAAATTTAATGTCACCTTTTTTTTGTTTCTTTACTTTGTTAGATATTTCCCAATTACATCCATAGAATTCACAAGTTGAAATATTTACTTGGGAGTGTTGTAGGCCATATCCTTGGGCTGCCTACTTAAAGCAAAGATTTGACCCCAAGTCTTCTGACTCTTAAACTAGTGCTCTTTTTGCTATAGCATAGATGAAGAACGAGAGGATCTTTCTTGTGAAAAAAGACAGTGGGGAATGAGGCCAATATAAATGGTAAAAATTGAAGAAGAAAATAAGAACAGAAATAATCTCAAGCCAAACCAGCATCATAGAATCACTGGAAGGTACTTAACATAGTCCAATCTCCCAGTCAATGCAGGGATCTCCTCCATAACATCTCTGATGGACAGTCACCTAGCCTCTGATGAAACAACTAAAACAATGGATTGATGACTGGACACAGAGAACAGGTCCCCCCTTGCACTTTTGTTCAAGTCAACTTTATGGCATTTAAGAGGAGAGAACTAGGTGGCAATGTGGATAGAGTGCAGGCCTGGAGTCAAGAAGACTCCTCTTCCTGAGTTCAAATGTGAGACATTTCCTAGCTGTGTGACCATGGGAAAGTCACTTAACCTTGTTTGCCTCAGTTCCCCATGATCTGGAGAAGGAAATGGCAAACCTCTCTAGTATCTTTGCCAAGCAAATCCCAAATGGAGTCACAAAAAGTCAAACATAACTGAACAACTTCCAACAAAAAAGAGGAGAGAATTTCTTTAACTCTAACCTTTACTTGAGCCACTACCCCATTGGCTGGATCTACAAACACCCCACTGCCACACTGCACAAAATCCTTTTTCCTCAGACAGTTCCTCAAAGCTTCCTTCTAACAAGTCCTCAGGACTGAGAGATGGAAGAGGCTTTGGAGGACATTTAGTCTAAACCCTTCATTTTACACATGAGAATACTAAAGCCCAGAAAGGTTGTGATTAACAAAATTAGAGACTTTGAGAGCTGGAAGAGATCACAGTGGTCACATAGTCCAACTCTGGTAACTCATAGAAAAGAAAACTCACTCTAACATACCTGACAAGTGTTTATGGAGCACTTGCTTGATGATTTCCAATGACGGCTCTAATTATTCCCAACAGAATGAGTTTAATTCCTCTTTAACATGATAGCCTTCGAGACACTTGAAGGCAGTTTTGTGAGTCCTCTCCAGGTTAAACATGCCTGGTTCCTGAAATGTATGCTATAGACTTAAGGCCCTTCGCCATTTTGATTACCCTCTGGAAACCTTCCAGATTATCAAGTCCCTTCTGAAACTGTGGTCTCTCAAACTAAAAATGCAGTACTCTAGATGAAATACAGTAATGACAAAGTGGTGTTATCACTGTCCTATCCCCAGGAGCTATGCTTCTCTTAATTCAAGTCCAGATCATATTCTTTTCTGGATGTCATGTCACACTGCTCACTCATAGTGAGCCTGCGGGTTACTGAAACCCGCAGATCCTTCTCAGGAACCATGTCACCCCTATCTTGTACTGGTGTGTGTGTGTGTGTGTGTGTGTGTACTCAAGTGTAAGGCTAACAAGTGAATTTCATCTATGTCTCAGGGTCACACACGTAGTAAGGAGCAGAACTGAGATTCAAGCTCAAGGATTTTGATTCCAAAACTTAAATTACCTTCTTTTATTCTTTCTTACTGGTCTATTCTCTTTTCCCAGCCCATATCTTCCCCTTTTATTGTTAGTCACATAATTGCCTCTCTTCCTACTAGTTTGCTTAGGGAGACGTGGGTATTGTAGCACTCTCATGCTTGCTTTTAATGGCTTTGGATGAATTCCTCAGTCTAGCTTCTCTAAACCAGTCATCTCCAAAGTAGGGGAAGGGGGAAAGTAAGGGAATAAATACTTACACAGTAAAACCTACTACGTATCAGGCATTGCACTAAGTGCTGTAATCAAATATTCTCTCATTTGATCATCACACAATATCATTCCCTTGAGGTATGTGCTGTTATCATCCCCATTTTACAGTAGAACAAGCCAAGGCAAACAGAGATCAAGTGACTTTTCTAGATTTGCACATCTAGTGAGAGGCCAGATTTGAACTCAGGATGATGAGTCTCCTTGACGCTAGGCCCTGTGCCCTATGCACTGGGCCACTTAGCTGCCTTTTCAGATATTTGCAGAGAACTATCACATGATGTAGTGCATAGAGTGTTAGATTTAGAGTCAGAAAAACTGGAGTTTGAATCCTGTCACAGATCTTGGACAGGTCATTTAACGTTTAATGGCCTCAGTTCATGGCAATAATAATAGCATTTACCACCCAGAGTTTTATGAGGATCAAGTGAAATAATTGTAAGCCCTTAGCACAGTGCCTGGCACATAGTAAGTATTGTATAAATGTTAGTTATAAAAATATAACAAGTAAAATAGTGATAATAATGGTATTTGCCCTAAAGAATTACTGTGAAGAGGTTTGCAAAGGGCTTTCTGTATACAATCCTAATTGATCCTTTTAACAACCACGAATGCTAGGTGCTATCATTATCCCCAGTTTATAGATGAAGAAATTGAAACTTGTAACTTGTAACACTTTATTACAATGATTAGCTCATTTAAGCCTACGGGCAGCATATTGGCCCCTGAGGTCTACATGATTTCCACCTTTAAGGAGTTTATTTTGGATGAAAAGTTATGAGTTCCACCACAATAGCTCTGGGCCACCAGTTAGGAAACTGTAAAATGTTTTGCAAACCTTAAAGGGCTATGCTAGTTAATACCATTTTTTATCATGTTCCCTCCAAGTCTTCTTCATGCTAAATGTTCCAAGTTCCTTCATCTAGTCCTCTTATGGCATGACTTCTAGCCCTCCAATCACCCTAGTTCCTCTCCTCAACATTTTATTCAAAATACGACACCCAGAATTGAACACAATATTCCAGATGTGGCCTGATGAGGGTATAGTACAATAAACCCATCATTCTTGGATATTATTTAGTTGCCTACAATCACTTTTGCAACCTTTATTAATGCTGTATGGATTCATAGGATCACAATACCATAGATAAAGAGTACGAAGGAACATTTGAGGTTGTTCATAAGGAAATTGAAGCCCAGAGGCACTAAGTGACTTGCTTAAGATCACACAGCTAGTAAGTCTCTGAGACAGAATTAGAATTCAGATTCCTTCGCATGAGATCATTGAGGAGAGAGTGAGGCTGATGACTTTGCACAGCTCTGCCTCACTTAAATCCAATTCATTTGCCAGTCAAGATATCACCCTCTGGAAGTCATTGGTCCTCTTCAAGAACGAGGGAAGAGGAAGAACAAAACAATGTTTCCGTGTGTATCACCAAAAAAGATAAGTCTTGGGGGGGGTTCTCTGTCAAGTCTTTGGATGCATCACTACTCCTCAGAAGAGGGTCATCAAGTACCACTAGTCATCTTTTCCCCTATGACTCTCACTGCATGATCTATCAATAAATAACCCATATGAATGCATGTGACCATTTGTAGGATCATAGATTTAAATCTAGAAGAGATCTTAGAGGCTGCTTAGTTCAACACTCCTTTCCCCACATTTCACAGATGAGGCTACTGAGATCCAGTGAAGTTCTATGACTTGCTTAAGGTTACAGAGTTAATAAACACTAGAAATGATCTGAACCCAGGTCTTCTAACTCCAGAATCAGTGTTCTTCTAATCATTGCACTGCATTTGTCTTGGAAGTGCATCTCCCTCTTAACTGTAAAGATCCTCATGTAGTTGCATTGCTTCCAAGTCCTTCATTCATGTTTCTTCTGTGTCATTTTTTCCACCTTCCAACCCCTTGATACAGGTCAGGATTTCCTTCTTTTTCACATTCAAGTCCCCTTTCCTCCCTGACCAGTTGGGAAGTAGAGAGGCAGTCCACCAACACCTTTATTTTCTATCCTTGGGAAGTAAATGGATAAAATCCATGCCCATCATACTAAACTCATTGCAAAGTGCTCCCTGCTGTCCATTCCTGTTGGAAGCACATACACACATATATACATATATATATATGTATGTATACTAACAAAGTGAGAAAAGAAGGACAAAAGGTCATTTATAGCTGATAGGATGAGAGCAAGTTTCATGGAATAAGTGGCATTTGAACCGTATTTGGAAGGAAGGGAGGGAGTTCAGTAGATGAGACTGGGGCAGATAGTATTTCATGCCTAGAGAATCTTGTGAACAAAGACACAGAACTGGCAAACGTAGAGTGAGGATATGTCTGATGGACTATGAGTAGATCAGATTGACTGGACAGTGGACTATATGATAGTGAGTAGGGTGAGATAGGACTAGATAGGACCTTCCCCCCCCCCCAACCTTGCACTTTCAATTCCCTTCTAGATGACTCTCTTTCTTTTCCTTTTTATATTATTGCATTTTATCTTTGAACAACTTGTTGAATTTAAATCAAGCTAAATTTATATTTAGTGCTGTACTGATATTAATCTAGTTTGGGACTGCCCTGCATTAATCTAGTCCTTTTGGTACACACCTGTTTATTGTTAGAGACGAGGGGGATTCATTAATAGTTATGATTGTGAAGCAATTTCCATTAGTACCCCCCACTCCCACTCATTTTCACTCACTTGTAATGTTCTGAAAATTGTCCTTTCTGCGCTGAAACTTTCCATGCTTAGTCTCAATTCAAACTAAAACAATTTTTTCTTTTGGGGGGGAATATCAGTTAACTCACTTCAGATGTTTTTCTCAGTTACGTTGGAGAAATATTCTATTTGTGGTTTGTGCACAATATATTTGGAGTTTTTTTAGTTCAGATAAATCAAAACCACCTAAATCTAATGTCTCCGAAGTCTGCATATGGGAAGTCCTCATTGATATATTGGTACAAGAAGTTGAAAAAGAACAAAAGTTTAAAAACAGTAGAAGGATAAAATATTAGTCAAGAAGTAAGTAGTGGCTACAATTTAAGTTGTTTGATTCCCTGTGATGCTTTGAAGTCATAGTAATATCATCATTAAGGGTTTACTTCCATCCATTATTTCATCAATGTGAGTATTCCCTCCTTCAGGACTGATCACAACCCATTAAAGTCTTTTCAGCATGTGCTCTTATCTATATACTCCTCATAAATTCTATATCCATTTATTTATCTTTTGTTCTTACTATCTTATTGGCTCCATTTCATTTTCCAATGGCATGTTTCCTACAGGATGTCTCTTAATTCCAAGTCATCACCAGTAACATGTTGCAATATGTCTATGCCCATAATGCTTCTCTCCATTGCCCCTTGGATCACTCACAATTTGAATTAAAAATATTGTTTAAATTTTTGTATCCCTGGCTTCTATGATGCATTGATTCATTCAATCCCCCTTTTAATACACATTTATTAATTACCTCATATGCTCAATATGGATGCAGCTAAGTGGCTCAGTGAACAGAGCACTAGACCTGGAGTAGGCATGACCTAAGTTCAAGTCCAGCCTCAGACATTTACTAACTATGTAACCTTGGGAAAATACTTAACCTCTTTTGACCCCTGAAGAAGAGAATGGCAAACCTCTCCAGTAACTTTGCTGAGAAAACCCCATGGATAGTATGGTCTATGAGGTCATGAAGGGTTAGACATGACTGAATGATTGAAAAACAACAGTAAAAAGTGGTGATGGTAATAACAGTAAATGTGTTAATTTGCTTCTGCAAGTGCCTCCTTTATGAGCCAGGTAGAAGGTGTTGGGGAGAACTGAATTCAGTGAGCTCAATCCCCACCCCCTCCTTAGAACTTATGATAATTATAATATCTTGTACTTACATGGAGCTTTGCTGGTATAAGATCCTTTAAATACATTATCTCAGTGGGTCTCAGCAGCCTTGTGAGGATTCTTCCAACTACAAGCCAGAGAACTTGACTACCATTCTTGGCAAAATTCTAGAATATATTATAAATGGGATAGTTTGTGACCACTTAGAAAGGGAAAGGTCACTACAAGCCAGCATGTCATCATCAAAAAATAAGTGATGTTGCATTGAATAGGTTCTACATTCCTCCCTGTCAGGCTCATAACCTTGGAAATATTTTTTATTCTTCTCATTCTTTAACCTCCTGTAGCTAATTCAATTGTCAAGTCCAGTCAAATCTGTTTGAATGTTTGAATAGAGCATTTATTAAGGGTTTACTGTGTGTAAAGCACTGTGCTAAGCTCTGGGGATACAAAAAGAAACGTAAGATCTTCCCTGCTCCCAGGAAGCTCATGTTCTAATGGGGGAAGTGTCACATGGAAGGTTTTAAATGCAAGTCACATGGAAGAGTCCCACGGTCCTTAGGGTTCATTGGAAAAGTCGATGGTGATGCCTGCTCTTTAATGGTATTTTCACTGGTACAATCATATCCATTTCTGATCCTGAAACATTTGACAATGCCACGCACTTTGTTGCTGAGAACTTTTTTTCCCAGGGCTTCAGGGATAGCATTACTGCTTTTCATTTCCACTTGTAGCCTCCTATTGCTGGTACTATTATTATTTATCATGTCTTCCTGCTTCCAGCCTATTCCCTTTCCTGTCTATCTACACTGTTATTGAGTAAACTGCTTAACATATTGCTCTGGTACTGTTATTTATCCATTAAAACGTCTTCCAGTGGCTTTCCATTGCTGAAGAATGTTTAAAATCTTGATTGTGGCATTCAAGTATCTCCACAATAGAATTCCAGTCATGTATGTGTAGGGAGTGATGCAGAGTTGATCAGGATTTTTTTGATTAATTGATTTTCTCCTAGTCTAATTGATGCAATCATCAAGAAGACAGCAACATGGATAAAAAGGTTTTCCTATATTAAAGTTTAAAGAAGGATTTTTACATTGTTCCCCCTTTGTGAAGTGTGAGGAAGCTTTCTATAATAGAAGTAGGGAGTAACTAGCCAAGACTTTCACTAATGGCTTTTTAAAAAGCACAACACACTCTCTAGAGAGCCAGTCATTTGAGATAACCTCAAGGAGTGTGACTTCTGACCAACTACGGAGGAAAAACCCAATACTTGAAGAGATAGACTTTTGCCTTTTCTCCTTGAGCTTCTGCAAGATATCAGCAGAGTGGTGGAGTGGATTTCTCTTTTCTCTACTCCCTCCTCCCCTACATATTAACCCTGCTGCTATACAGCAGAACCTACTTGCCCAGAGCTGAGGCAGGAGACAATTTTGGAAGCAGAGAAGAAAGCCAATTGATTGAAGAGTTAGTTCTGGCAGTTGGGAATAGAGCTGCAGAAAGAAGTCGGGAGTCGAGCTGCTGTACCTGCCCAGAAGAGATTCTGAGTCTGGGGATGTAGTATGTGAAGACATCAGGAGATGAGAAAAGACAATGGGGTTCAGCAGTGCCAAAGTTGTGAATTGTCTTGTCACTATATATTCCCTACATCTATCCCCTCTCTACCAGTGTTCTCTATTGTTTTGTTATGCTAGACTCTTTGTGACCCTGTGAACCATACTGTCTATATAAAACTCTACATAGGGTTTTCTTGGCAAAGATACTGGAGTGGTTTGCCATTTCCTTCTCCAGTGGATTAAAGCAGACAGAGATTAAATGGCTTGCTCAGGGTAACACAACTAGTAAGTGTCTGAGACGGGATTTAAACTCAGGTTTTGCTGACTCCAGGCCCAGTGCTCTATCCACTAAGCCACCTAGCTGTCTCCTATTCTTTCACTAGGCCTTCCATCTTCTTCTGATATGGCTCTCATATGAGCCCAGAGCCCCTCAGGACCCTGGGTTCAAAGAGACTGGATCTAATCAATCAATTAATTAATTAACAAGTATTTATTAAGTACCTATTATATGTTAGACACTTTGCAAGGTTCTGGAGATAGAAAAAGAAAACAGTACCTGTCTTCAATTAATTTTTCATTCAATTGGAGGAAATTATATTCATATTTAAGTAGATAAAAATAAATACAGGGAGACTGTAGTAGCAGGAGAAATCAGGAAATGTATCATATTGGAGGTGACTTTAAACTGAGTTTTGAAGGAATGTAAGAGATAGAATCACAAGGGACAGTCTGTAGAAAGACACAGAAAGAGGAGGGAAAATATGAGGAACCTCAAGAAGGCAAGAATTTGGAGGTGGGTTGTGAAAGACTTCAAATATTAATCAGAGTTTGTGTTTAATTCTCAAGGCAGTAGGGAGCCACAGGAGTTTATTGAGCAGAGGAATAATATAGGAAGACATATTTTAGGAATATCACTTTGGCAGCAAAGTGGAGGATATATTTGAGCAGGTAGAACTGAGGCAGGGAAAATAATTAGGTAAGGTTAAAACATTAAAATTATATGACACTTGCCTCATTATTATCAGAAGAATGATTTTATAGTAGCCTCATAATTCCGAATAATGAATATTATACTATACACTATGTTATACTAATACTATATCTCATTTATGTAGTGCTTTCTAGTACTTTACAAAGTACTTTCCTCATAACAATCCTGTGAGGTAGGTGGCACAATTACCATTACCAGTCCTATTTTACAGATGAGGAAACTGAGGCTCACAGCATTTCAGTGAGTTAACCTAAGGTCACTGACCTACTAAGTGGTAAAGCCATACAGTTGGAAAACTCGCTGTTACTCTATGCTAAGGTTTCAGGCATGAAAAGGGATCTGGAATGCATATTAAGCAATATAAAATTGGAGACTTCAATCAACTGAAGCAAACATTGTTCAGGTCAAGTGCACAACTGGGGAAAAATGTAGCAAACCACATAGCTAATATTTACTTTGGGCCAAAGCATCCATCTTTTGAAGTCTATAACAGTTTTAGATAAGTGCAGGAGAAAACTGTATTTATACAAGGCTGAGCTACAAAGAAAGGGGAAAAATTATCAGGAAAATTGTGAGTCCTCATATGGATCCCACGCTTGAATCTAAAAAGTGGTGCAAGGAAATTTAGAAATGCTCATTTAAAATTATAGTCTTTGGGCCATTCAGTGGAACTGTATTCATTTTCTGGTAACTACTAAGACACTCAAAATGTTTAATGGACGTAGGTTAGATTTAGGCAAAAAAATATTATCAATGTTGTGTGAGCAATACTGAATCTTTACCGATACTATCAAAGAACACAGCCTCGGTTCCTAAAATGTGAATACTAAATGAGATCTAGGGATTTTTGCCAAGTGCAGCCTCCGACACTTAATAGCTGTGTGACCCTGGGCAAGTCACCTAACCCTGTTTGCCTCAGTTAGTTACTCACCTGTAAAATGAGCTGGAGAAGGAAATGGCACACTACTCCAGTATCTTTGCCAAGAAAATCCCCAAATGGGGTCACAAGAAGTCAGCTACAACTGAACAACCAC
Source organism: Notamacropus eugenii (assembly GCF_028372415.1). Classification (NCBI taxonomy): domain Eukaryota; kingdom Metazoa; phylum Chordata; class Mammalia; order Diprotodontia; family Macropodidae; genus Notamacropus; species Notamacropus eugenii. Next base: position 199,682,350 of record NC_092877.1, on the reverse strand, counting down.
AACAAAGATTTTTTTGTCAGGATATCTAGCATGTAGCTACTCATTAATGAGATAGAACTACTGAGATTATTTTGTGCAAGTCTGCTAAGTATTGCAATCAAGTGAGGTGTAAAATGGAGAGGTATGTGTTCTGCAAAGGTATTCAGCAGTGTCATGGAAGAAGTCCTGTGTAAAATCCAAATAAAAGAAGAAATCCTTAACAATGAAGAGATTCTCCATTTGCTCCTATTCATAAATTTCATTGTACTAACTACTTAGAGTTCCAGCATATTATGAGGCTTCCTCAGTGAAATTCATGTCAATGTGAAAGAGACAGCATAAAATTTTGGAAAAATTCAGTTCAATTCAAATTGACAAGCATTTATTATTTATCACTTACTATGTTTGGAGTGGATATGCATCTTGAACTTGGTTTATTCAGTATAGGAAACCCACATCTGAGTTTGGAGGATGTCCTTAAGTTTGTGGTAGGTATGATTAAATAATAATTAAATAATAATCCCAAGGACAAGGGAAAGAGGCATGATGGGTATCAGAAGGCTAACACATGTTAATAAAGGTGATAAACTAGACCATCAATATTGGATTTATGGGAAGACAGGAACGAGAACAGTATTGTATAGAACAGCAGAGGGCAGAACAGTGTGGGGATGGGAGTAGGTTGTTAACTGCATATGGAAGGAGGACTCAGACTGATGAAATAATGGGTCTGCACAAATACTAAGGTAGCCTTTCGACATTAGCACCCCACTTCTGGTAAGAGATGAAATGAAGGTAATTCATATTTCTCAAGAAAGGTACAGAGATTTAATAGATGAAGGTAATTCAGGTTTTTTCAAGAAAGGGACAATCTATGGAAGCTTTCGTTATGGTGCTTAGCCTTTTTTTTTTAACAAGTCTAGATTTCTCTAAACCTGTTAAAATTCCAATTTCTAATTTTTGATTGTTTTCATTCTTAGCAAGAGTTGAATCGGAGAGAGGGTGAGAGGGAGAAAGGGAGTGAGGGAGAGAGAGAGCTTGAAATTTCCACAGAAGTGGCTTAGTTCTCTCCTCCAAACCTGAGATACCACAAGTAACAGACTTGCTTGACTCAGAAGGCACAAGAAGCTTCTTCCATTCTACTTTCATTTTCTATCTTGGAGGAGAATCGTTGGAGCTTGCCCTCTTCTGAATGGAACTTTCAGCCAAACTGATCAACTGTGGTCCCTTCATGGTGGTAATCAGAGGCATTAGCACTTCCTAGTTCCCCATCACCTCTCTCCACAGGACTGCAGCTGACAACTTGGAACCAAAGCTGCAGTTAAAGTGGTTCTGATGTTGCATATATAGACACACACTAAATGTCAAGAGACAGTTTATGCATTGGCAGAATATGCTTTGATCATGTAAAGAAAAAAATCCAAAAATAATTGGTCACCCATCCTCTCACTTTCATATAATGAAGTTGGAAGAAAAGAATATTGATGAATTGTACAGTTTCAAAAGAAGTCTTAGAAACATGGCAGATGTATACTTGTTTCTGGAAATGTACTGATGTGTGTGTGTGTGTGTGTGTATGTGTATGTGATACCATGTTTTCACAGTGCTCCTTTGCCAAGCGTGTACTCTCCTGCCTCTGTCCACAGTTTCTTGTTACTGTCATTACCTTGTCTTTAACTCTATGTGCTGATTACTACCCTTTCTTTAAAGCTCAATTGAAATACCCTCCCCTCTATAAAGCCTTCACTATTGCCTAGGGGCAGCTAGGTGGTGCAGTGGGTAGAGCACCAGTGCAGGAGTCAGAAGGACCTGAGTTCAAATCTCACCTCAGACACTTGACACTCAGCAGCTGTGTGACCTTGGGCAAATCACTTAACCCCAATTGCCTCATCCTGGGTTATCTTCAGTCATCCTGATGAATATCTGGTCACTGGATTCAGATGACTCTGGAGGAGAAGTGAGGCTGGTGACCTGCACAGCCCTCCCTCACTCAAAACAAAGTCAAGTGCAAGTCATGTCATCATTTCTCTGATGGCACTGTCTTTTTTGGCAATGAAGGATGAACACACACACATATGCCACACTAAAACAAAAAGATTCATGTTTTTCAGGATTATTTAGGCATTACAGGAATCTTGTATAATTTTTTTCCCATAAAAATACATGTTCTCATAGGAGTGTTCCTAAGACTGGGGACATCAGGAATGTGTTGCATAGGGATGAGGGCAAAGACACACTTTTCAGCTGGAATTGAAAAGTGTTTGATGTGATTAGAAGAAGATGTATCATAAGGGGAGCATATGTCAGCAGAAGTGGCCAAGATGGTTTAAAAGAAGGGTGGATATTTAATATGATTGATATAGTGATATAAATGATATTTGAGGTATGGATGAAGCAGCATTGATGGAACAAATTGTATCATTCAAAATGATCCTTTCCTTAAATGGTTATGTGGGAAACCATTGGGACCTACTGTGCTCTCTACTGAAAGACTCAAAAATCTATGAGAATGTGTCAGTCTTGATCCAATTTCAATACCACCTATCTCCATATTTCCAAACCATTCAGAGGTCCACACCTGGAGTAATTCAGAAATTGTTGTGGGATTAATATGATATAGAAACCAAAAATCTACCAGGAATTTGCACTAGGAAACCTATAAATATACACCTTGACTCATGTTCCCTTAGTTTGTTTCCATATAACTTTCATTGCCTTCTTTAACTTGAACACTTCTTTCATATTCTGTCCTCCATACTCTATCCTTTACAATTCTCAACATGCTTTGTTAAAAATGTGCAGCAGCAGGCTTCTAATCTGTCCTTGGCATGAATATTCTGACAACTCCCTTTTAATTCGCGGTGTTGGTGATGGTGTTGGTGATAGTGTGTGTGCATGTTCAATTTTTATGACTTTGGGTAGCTGTGAACCCTATTCCATTTGGGCATACAGCTGCTACCTCCTAAGAATATATAAAAAAGCTGGATCTGTGCATATTTCATATCACATACTATTCAAAGTATCAGTCTATTCTATTTGACTTATGAAATAGAACTTGTGAAGACCACTTCACAAATGTTAAAGACAAATAATTCTTCTATTTCTCTGCCACTTGGAGAATTGCATACACTTGCCAAATCCTCCCACTGTGTCAGTGGGATAGAATGCAGGGCTTGTGAGTCAGGGAGACCTGGTTTTAATCCTGCCTTAGACCTTTGCTAGCCGGGTGACTTGAGAAAGTTATTTGACCACTTTTAGACTCACTTTTGTCATCTGTAAAATAGGGATAATGTGAAGTTCTTTTTAAACTTTGAGGCAATATATGAAATACTATGTAAATATAAAATCATTATGTAACAATTATCTTTCTCCTCCTCTTCCTCATGTCATTCTCCTTTACTGATGGGGTTTAGATAAAAATACACAGCCAGTTCTGGGACAAGTCATTATTCCATTTGTATCTAATAGTCTCATTTTTGCATAAATATTAGAATATAAAACCTATCCTTTGTAGGGTTAGGGTTAGAAAGCACTCATAATTGAAAGCATCCTGGGTATTACTCTAGTAGCAGACAAGATAGCAAGGATGGCATACATCTCATGCCAATCCAACATGTTTTTGATCTCTGAGAGGGCTCTACATTTTGAAATCTTTTTGTTCCATGTTGTGTGGAGATTGTGGGTATTGGGTATGGCAGGATATGTGAAAATATGATTTTTAAGTTTTTGTATATCAATTATGTCCAAGTGATAGTGAGTAAGATTTCTGTCTGTATTAACATTCTGGTCCCAGTATATTTTATTGGTTGAACTCTCCTGTTTTAAGGTATGTGTTTATTATATTAGAATCTGTCATAAGGAGGTGGCAAATGGAACAAGTCTATAGCATCTACCAGGTGCTAGACAGTGTGCTAAGCATTCACAAATATCTCATTTGATTCTCACAACAACCCTGGAAGGTAGGTGCTGTTATTATCCCCATTTGACAGTTGAGGGAATGGAGAATAATTGACTTTGATCCTAATAGGGAAAACAGGTAGTAAGTGTGGCTGGATTTGAAATTGTTTTCCTGACTTTAGCCCCAGTGGTCCACCTACTGTACCACCTACCTGCCTCCTATGTCAGTCCATGGATTTATTAAGCTTTATATTCTACCACCAGGTCAGATCTTGCTAACATAACCATATGATAACCATAGGGTTACTTTCATAAACTGGAAACAGTTCACTTGCTGATCTACTACAGGAGGAGGAGGATTCTGCCTCTCTTTCCTCTGGCCTTCACCCTTGGAATTTGGACATTGCTTGTTTTCTCCAACTATTCCCCTGTTCTTCCTATTATGGGTCGTACTCTCTGGTTGTGACCCTCAGCTCCACCCCTGGTCAGGAAGACCTGTCCTTCTAGTTGTGTGACCCTGGATAAATCACTTCTGTCTTTTAAGAATTCAAGCCAAAGTATACCCATCACCTTTTCAAAGTCATTTGACATATAGGTGTCATTTTTGCCATTCATTTACTTATTAGATACAATTTCTAGAGTTTACATTATGTGAAGATTTATAACTTCAGGGTCTTCAACTTTTCTCACTACAGATTTGAGTAGCTTCTTGATTTCATCTCTTATTTTATCTAATCTAAACTTAGAGGTGAAGTTTTTTTTTATGACTATATGACTTGGATCTGAAGGTACAGTTAAGAAAAAGTAGTATGAAGTCCTTTTCTATGAATAATAAGATCTATTACCAATTTTGTCACCAGAAAATATTCATGCATAATATAACTGTTTGTGTCTTCAGTCTATTTCATGTGAATTCATGGTTTGCCTACATTAGTGGTCAGTACCATCTCCACTAAAGCATTTCCTACAGAGAATTCTTGGTAATTCTCATTTGTTGCAATGTATCAGGCCTTCTTCTGGTACTATGGAACCCAAAGGATTGCTACTTGCTTCACTATCCTCCATGCCAAACTGATCACCACTATAATTTTGAGGAGGTCCATCCTATGGTGCATCCATTTCTTAGACTCATAGGAGCATTTTCATCACACTGGCCAGGGTGCCAATCCAATCAGTGGTACTATCAGAACCTAACTGGTCACCATAACAAGGTTCCTACCAGGTCCTCACAGGCCTAATGATGATGTTCACTTTTCTTTCAAGTATGTAGAGCTGGCTACAGACAAATTACTTCAAAGTGACAAGGAAGTGTTCTTATATTATTGGGGATGTTTTGTCCACAAATTCAAGTATCAACTCTTCTATACTATAGTAGGCATCTTCATGCATTTTGAACAAAAATATTCTTCATCTTCTAACCAGCCTTTGATGAGTCCTTCCACATTAACCTCTGTTGGTCCTTGGACTATTGCCTTGGTCTCATTGCCTTCTCCAGTTTGATAGGATCTGGTAGTGCTGGTAATCTGTTGATATAACCTTTGAGAATTGAGTCATGTCTTCATATAAGACTAGGAATTGTAATAAGGCTTTTGTGGAAGATAAATACATGGATATGCATATAAACAAGCATATATAATTTTTTGAAAAATTCTATAAAACTTGAAGACTTTAGAATTATATTTAATAGGATTTTTGTAGAAGATATATATATATATGTACATGCACATGTACATAAAATAAATATGTAAAATCTTGTGAATAGTTCTACAAAGCTGAAAGAGTATTTGAAATAATTTTTAACCCTTAAAACAGTTCATTTCTACCTTATCAAGCATATATTCCCTCAATACTATTGCCTATCAACATTAAAATTTGCCCAGGAAGCTCAAAGAAAGTACTTATACAACCAATTTCTATATGTGAACAAAATACTGTTTTCAATTTAATTCAGTTAGATTAAACTGAATTCAATGCATTAATTTCCTACCCTTTCCTTTTATCTAACTGACACTGTTCCCAAGTGTCCCATTTCAGTTGATGGCAAACACCTTTGTCCTCCTAATCACTTGGACCAGAAATATCAGTCATTTTTGACTCTTTCCTTTCCCTCATGGTAAAAATCTAATCCAGGTCTCAAATCTGCTGATTTTTATGTCCATAAGACTTCTTATATATCTTCTCTTTATTCAAATATCATCACCATAGTTCAAGCCTCATCTCTTCTTGTCTGGACTGTAATATGTTCTCTCTGCCTTTTCTCTTCTCCCATCTCCATTTTTTATAGAATTGTCAAAATGTTTCTGACTGCACAGTATAACCACGTCTTCTCTGATGAAAAACAACCTTCCCCCGCCCCCCAAGAAAACCAACTGAAGTCAACCACTCAGACAAACTGAAATAATGTTGAAACCCAAACCGAATTACGCCAAACCCCCTTTCACTGGCTCTGTATTGCCAGCATGATAAAATAGAGACTCCTTAGTCTCTTAAGACTCTTAAGACTCACTTAAGACCTTCCCCACTGTGGTTCCAACTTACCTTTTCAGCTGTATCTCATATCACTCCACTTCACATACCCTATACTCCAATAAGCCATCCCTGATGACTGAGATGGACTCCTTCCACATCTTTTCCCAGTGAAATCCTTATTTTCCTTCAATGGTCAGCTCAAGTGACTTTTCCATAAACCTTTAAACTTCCTCATGCAGCACCATCTAAAAGTGTTTTCTTTCCTTAAATCTTCCTACAACATTTTATCCAGTTCTTTTTTTTCTTATGTCATACTCTCTCTGAGATTGCACTGCTCTGTACACATGGTGTTCCCAATAGAGTGTAAGCCCCTTGACAACAGGATTTGTGTGATTAGGAAAAAAAAATTGTATCCCTGTCTCCTAGCATAATTCAATAATGCATTCTGTCATTTATTCAATGCGCTCGTATGATTTTTTCTTTCATTTATTTATTTATTTGTTTAGTCTTTTTTTTTTCCTGAAAAACTGGGACAATTAACTCTTTTGGCTCATGTGGTTTTCATTTGCGTTTTTTTGAAATATAGCTCTGGTAAATCAAGCTTTGATAAAATCTGTTGGGATTCAGATGGAGCCACTAAACTATGTCTTTAAACCTAAATCCCTGTGGCTCTTAATAATTGGCCAACAATAGGTCCTAGCCCAAGTCCCACTTGCTCATTGTTTGATGACTCAGAGTGAGTGTAAATAGCAATTGTTTCTGTTCTGGTCAGAAACCCTGAGAGTCTTTCCCTCCCGGATTGATTTTTTTTCTTTTCTTTTTTTTTTTTTGAGTAAGTAATTTTTGGGCTCATTTTTTACCTAGCCTTAATCACTGAATAGGCATTGCCTCAGCTATGAGACCTGTTAAAGATCTTAGCTTAAAAAGGCCAAGGTCTCCTGCTGCATTCAAGGCCATCTTCAGTTGTCCTGCAGTGGAGAAAGTGAGGCTGGTGACTTTGCACAGCCCTATCTCACTTAAATCCAATTCACTTGCAAGTAAAGACATGTCCTGATGTCACTGGTCCTCTTTGAGAATGAAGGACAAACCACCAGAACGATACATTAATTACCTAGTATGTTCAATACACTTTGCTAAGTGCTGAAAAGGATGAAAATAAATTAGTTACTGGACATATACAGTACACTGACAATAATACCATGAAGTGGCCTTCAGGTCTAATTATGTCCATTTTCCAAATGAGGAGATAGGATCCGAGAGGTTAAGTTACTTGCTCAAGATTGTACAAATTTCAAGAGGCACAATTTAAACTCAAGTTTCTCTCATCTCCAAACCTAGGCTTCCATATGCAATGTCTTTGAGAAACCTATAATCTCAGCAATTAAGTCCTCATTGGCTACTGTGGGTGTAGTTATAATCTCAGCAATTAAGTCCTCATTGGCTACTGTGGGTGTAGTTGTTTTAAATGAGAAATATATTTTCAGACATAGCTAATGTTTTGTTTTTATGTAATACACATACATATACATACATATATATGTGTGTATATATAATATCAATACACATATATATCTATCATCTGTCTATCTCTCTGTCTGTCTGTCTATCTATCAATCTACAAGGGATAGCTGCTACTCAGAGTGGTTGTGGTGGTAGGATTAATAAGTAATAATAGATATACAGAAAAAAGAGCATAAATGAAACATCTTTTTAAAAATGCATAGAAAAAAACAAAAACTGCAGAAAAGGACAGAAAGTATAATTTAATTACTTTAATTTACTGTTCAATTATATATATATAATATACATATATATTACATATATAATCTTACATTGGGAGACCAATCTGTGAGTAGACACAGCTGCCTGAATGGGGACTCAGCTAGTTGAATAATTCAGCTCCTCCTCTCCTTTCTGTCTCCCCCTCCTCTTCCTTTTCCTCTCCAAAGGAAGATAAATTTGGATGACCAGAAGATGCCCAGTTAACTTGGATTTTACTGGATAGATTCCTTTCCTCTCCCCTTTTCCCATCCCCCTTCTTTTCCCCTTCCCCCTTCCCCAAACCTTAAACTACTACACTTTGAAGCTCATACATTGGACAACACTAGGTCCCTGCCTAAGGGTTCTCCTCTGGACTCTCCTGGTTTAAGAGATTATCAATAGTAACTGTTGCTGTTTCCCTCCCAGTCTGATGTCTTCACTTTCTTTGCCTCATTAAAGGGGCCATTCCCTGGCTACTTCTTAAACAAGCCTATTCAGTGAATGGGCATTACCTCACCCTAAGTGAGTACCTGCATAGTCCTTAGCCTAAAGGGGTCAAGGTCTCCCAGTGCATCCTGGGTCATCTCCAGTCATCCTGATGAATATCTGGTCACTGGATGCAGATGGCTCTGGAGGAGAAGTGAGGCTGGTGACCTTGCAAAACCCTCCCTCACTCAAAACAAAGTCAAGTACAAGTCATGTCATTTCTCTGAAGGCATGGTCTTCAGCAATGAAGGACAAACACAAAAGCAACATATAATCTTAAAACAAACTACATGACAAATTCACAGAATTCTTGTTCATGCTGTATGTTAAATGTTTGCATTTGTTGATGACTATTGAGTTCACAGTAAAAGCCAACTTTAATGTTAAAAATCTGAAAAATGAAAAAGCTCAAAATACAGTTTCTGTCTTCAAGAACTTCAAGAATTTCAGTCATTGGAGTGCTAAAGTATATTATATGAACTATAAATAATGAGACAAAAGGTCCTTTCTGTGATTACTAAGTGTCAAATGAGCAGAATATAACATTAAGTGTTTGTGAAAAAAGCGACTACTCTATAAAGATTGGTATCATCTCAACAGCCAAACTGATTTAACCTGGGAAGATACATACTAATGGGAAATGTCCTATCTTATCAATGGAACATTCTCTGTCACTTGTTTAGTGAGGAACTACAACCATTGTTAGAGTCAAGTTCCTTGTGTGGGTGTCCCTTATGTTTGAGGAGTGGAGTGTTTGAGTCTTGCTCAATTAACAATTTTCAATTAGGATTAAAAGACAATTTACCTTGCTCAAAAACAAGTCACCAGATATAGGAGTTCTACATTTGGTAACCATGAACTTGTTTTTATTTTTAAAAATATTTTGATAACTATATTTTCAACATATTATTTTTAACTTTATATATTTTATTTTATGCATCTAAAAACATTCTGAGAAGGGTTCCATAACTTTCAGAAGACTTCCAGAGGGGTATCTGATGCACAACAAAAGTCCAATAGAGGAGAGTATCACAGTATAATTATATAATAATAATTTAATAATAATAAAATAAGTGAAAAGGTCACATAGTTTTTATTAGACCACCAGCTAAATATTCTAATTTGACCCAGTTCTTTGGGAATGCCTCTGTAATTTCAAAACTGATCTAAGGTTACTTAAAGGATTAAAAAATAACTCTTATTGTGCCTTGAATTGATAATAGAGTATCTACATTTAATCTTGGAACTAAATGACCTCCTGAAATGCTTAACTCTTTAGACAAGTTCAATATCTACATCTGTGGATGGAATTTGGTTGATATCATGGTGGCATGCTATCAACTTCTGAGTTTTTTTAACTTGTTTTTACTTTTTAAAATTAGTTATTTGCCTATTAGATTTTAAAGGTCATATATAGAAGAGCAAATCACATGTTTCTAAATGCTTATCAGAATGAGCAACTAAAAAACATCCAGAGACTGTGAGAAATAGGTTACTAAATGCCCAGAAACTCTAAGTGCATGAAGACTCGACTCGCGTTTGTCAGTGTTTTCTGAGGTTTAATTATTTTTAGGGAAAGAAACTTGTGAAAGAGTTTATGCAGTTGCTGCTTGGTAGGTACCCTTAAATTCTATTAAAATCACATTGGACTCCATTCAGATCAGACTTGTTATCAACAACATGTTGTCCCTCTGGGGACCAATGCTTGTCCAGTTAAGGGCTTCCTTCATTAATCGTCCAGAATCAAGCAGGCCAAAACCAAATCTGTGGAGAGAAAGCAATTAGATAGTTTAAGCAGTGATAAGAGCACCACAAATAATCAATTTCTATGGCATTAGAAGTTACCTGGTCAAGGAAAAGTCTATAAAAACTAGAATTTATTGCACAACACCAGGCGCTTACTGGTCATTGATTCTCCAGAGTATGCCTAGATTCCTGGGTTTAAAGAGAAATCCCTAACAAGTCTCACCTTTAAATTTTTCCTTTTTAAAAAAGAACAGGAATAAGGTGTCCATAAAGATAAAACACTAAGAAAATGAATGTCTTTAAGGCTGCATAAGTATGTTATACTTTTAAAAAAACAAAAAATAAACCCACAAAACACAACAACCATGACAAAGACAGTAACAACACCCCAAACTAGGCAACTAGCAAACTGCTTGGTAGTAATTAGGTGTAATACGATGCAGGGAACTTCATAATAGAGAAAAAGCTAATTACAACTATAATATGCTGTGCTTAGAAACATTTATTGTGCATATTTTTAAGATGTTTACTTCACCTGAAAGGACTACAAAGCATTTCTGTGTGTAATCAAAACAGATCATCTTCCTTTTAAAGACAACATTTATTTCAATTTCTAAAGTTCATGGCAGACAGCATTTTAATCCACATTAACCTTTGGGATTCTTAAATGTTTAAAACTAACATTGTTTAAAAGAAACACACAATGAGTTCACTGGAGTCAGGGCAAAACATACTCTTTTGACACAATAATTTAGCCATTGAGAAATCATCATTGAGAAATGATTCCTACAACCCCATATATCTATTTAAAGATGAAAGGTGCATTTAACCTTCAAAAGCTGAATAAGGAACTGACCACCAAGATCAGTCCCAGTAAATTGAAGAAAGCACATTTTAAATATTCTCAGATAGTTGTGAAGCAGAGAACACCCTCATAGTAAAAATATCATGCATTTGGAACAAAAACCTAGGTTGTGATTTCATTTAAAAACGCAAACATGAATTATTAATATTACTCTGATTTTCTTGGTGACCCTGAAATGCTGTACAATATAACGAGGAATAACAATCTTTCCCCTTAGCTCCTCCCATTCAAGCCCAAAGTTGACTTTCTTTTTTTATCCTATATAGGATTGTGACTGGGCCATACAGGGATAATTCTTGAAATCCAGATATATAATCCTACAAATACAAAGGAGCAGTTTTTAAAGAAGAGTTTTCAAGGTAATGGAAGCCTAGTGACAATTTAGTAGTGGCTCTGACTTGAAAACTCAACCCAACACAATTTAATTTAACATGCATTTATTAATTGCCCATGATGTGCCAGGCATCAGGGTAGATGCTAGGCATATAAATACCAAAAAAAGAAAAAAAAGGTAGTCAGCAGTCTCTTGAGTGTGGGCTGAAAAGAATTGAATCAGTCAACCAATAACTGAGTATTACAAATAAATATTTCCTAAATACCTAGAATATGCCAGGAGTCTTGGTAGGCATTGGACATAAGACAAAAATAGAAGTAGTTTCTACCCTCAAGGAGCTATATTCCTTTGGAGAAATAGCATCAATCACTTAAACTAGTATTTAATAAATTCCTACTATATGCCTGACATTGTTTGCTAGCCTCTGAATGTACAAAGTAAAAAAAAAAATGAAGCAGTCCTTGCCTTCCTCATGAAATTACATTTTATTGGGGGGAGACAATACATACACAAATACAAATATATGTATGCTAGGCATTAGAGAATACAAGGAAAAAACAGTTTCTGCCGTGCAGGTCAACAACTTAATTGTATATATAATGTATAAAAAAATAGCAGTACAGAAGTAAAGCAGCAACACAGTGCTTCACATCTCGCTGCTTTGAATTTTGCTTCCATTCTTTTGATGTGGCAAAATTAAGGATCATATTTCATCTCTTACAAACTTTTACTTGTTCATTTAACAGTTGTTGCCCAGTTGAGGTCAGTAGTGAATGTATAGGCAGGATATTGTTTAATTCCCAAGTAATTCCCAAATTTGAAGCTTCTTTTTATGTTTATGCCAATGACCTGTAAATTTATTGTTTTGTTTCCTTAAAATGTAAGTGCCTTGGGGTTAGGGTCAGATTTTCCTATTGTCTTTGCCTCATCAGCATGGTACCTTAAAATACACACAGGTAAGTAGATACCAAGTATGCACAAAGTAACCTAAAGATTTGTTTTTTTAAATAATTATACTTTATTTATTTTAGCATTCATTTTAAAAACATTTGAGCTCTCAATTCTCTGTCTCCCACCAGCCCCTCCCCTATGGATTGAGAAAACAAGAAATATTTTATCAATTTTTTATATGAAGTCATATAAAACATTTCCACATTAAATAACTATGTTGCAAAAAAAGCAAATAAAAAAGTATGTTTCATATCTGTACTCAGATTTCATCAGCTCTCTCTCTGGATGCAGATAGCATTTTTCTTCACAAGTCCTTTGGAATTATCATGGATCATTGTACTGATGAGAGTACCTAAGACTTTCGGTTGATCATCATTACAATATTGATGTCACTATATACAATATTCTCTTGGTTTCGCTCAGTTCACTTTGCTTCAGTTCATATAAGTCATCCCAGGTGTTTCCAAAACCATCTGTTTCATCTTTTCTTATGGCACAATAGCATTCCATCACAATCATTTACTACACAACTTGTTCAGTCATTCCTTGCCAGTACAAAAAGAGCTGCTAGAAAGAAATATTTTTGTACATATGGGTGCTTTTCATTTTTCTTTAATCTCTTTTGCGATACAGACCCAGCAATGATATTGCAGGGTCAAAGGTATTCACAGCCCATTGGGTGGGGTTCCAAACTGTTCATCAGACTAATCCAAATTAATTTAAAGAGCAAAATGTGAATTAGGGAGAGGCTCGTTGTACAAGGTGGTGACATAACTGAGCTTGGAAGGGGTGCTAGAAGGTAGACATGAGGAGGGACCATATTTTAGGCTTGGAGGACCGCTTAGGCAAAGTTATGGAAGTGGAAGATGGAACTGGATATAAATTACTGGTAAGGTCCTTGTTTGAGTTATTACCATGAAACCATGTTGGCTCCAGTCACAGGTACATACATAAATATACAACTCAACCTTGTATGCATGAACATGTAGGATTGAGAGTAGAACTTGACAACTCTGCTTGGCAAAGACTCTATATTCCCTGGCACACTCTCTGCACGGCACACAGAGTTGTTATATAGTCAGGTAGAGAGCTCTTGCTGCACAGGAAATACCAGTGGAAGTTCTGCTGACCCTGTATAGCCTTCAGTGTGAGACTGCCTCCCTCCTTCCCTACTATCACTGGCCAGAATTCAAACCTGCTCTCTGGAGAGGGCAAATCAATTGAACACATGTTTAGTCTAAAAATGTAGTTTTGGAAAAGGCAAAGATATTTCCTTACACTCGAACCTTCTCTTTGCCCCAAAGATTTGTCAAGTGGAATTGAATGCACACACATCAAGATACACACTCTTGCCAGAGTCAAATAATTTCAATGTGTCCTTTTGTAGTTGGGAGAAAATACAGATCATCCACGTTGAAACAAGATGCCCTGCAAAAGCTGTGTGTGTACTAGTACTCTGCATTTCTTCCAGATTGCTTTTCCCTTGATGGTAGATTTTAAATTTGGGATTCAGCTTGATGGAGCAGATTTTCTAATTTTGTAAGGCATGAGGAAGATAAAGTCTATCCCCCAACCCCCACATCCTTGTGCCACATGGACTTAGAGTTAGAAGGAATTCTACTAATCTAACCCACTCATTTTGCAGGTAAGGAAATTGATTCCCACAGAAGTTAACTAGATTGTTCAAAGTTGCACAGGTAGTGAGTGGGAGAACAGGGACTTTGACTCACGTCCTCTGACTTCAGATCTATTTCTCTTCTGGCAAGATTGAGATCATATTTTTTTTTTCTGTGACATTCATCAATCAGAATGCATTTGAACACTGAAAATTACAGCAAGCTGAAGTTCTTGAAGACTGAAGTCCTTTGGATGCCATCTTATGTACATCACAAATAGCTCCAAAAGAACAAATTTAGTTTTAGAGCAGCTCCTGGATAAATGGTAAAGCTATGGCTCCCCAAATGTTCCCACTGTGTTAAACATTGTCAAATCAGCTAATTGGTTATTAGTCTTTGGTTTGATTCTGCATGCAGATTCTCAGATGCCCCAGTCCTATATCTTTTTTCCCTTGATGTCAGCAGCCCATAGACAGAGTGGAGAATAGGGAGAGGGAAGGAGGTTTCTGTAGAGTACTGTACCAACACCTCCTGAATCTGCCTCAGGTCAGCTCTGAAGAGGCTGTTTTGAACTGATCAGAATTCATTCAGCCTGGCCACCACAGCTGAAGAAGGTAAAGTCTTACTGTGAAGGGCAAGCTCCCCACCTGGCATATTCAAAGTCTACAGAGAACATATCAAATGCAGATTCAGACCTGACTGCTGACACTGGAACAGAGCTGCCTGACCCAAAGCCACAATAATAAAAGGCACCAAATGTGACACACGCATCCGCTCCCTCCCTCCCTCCCTCTCACATGGCAATTTCTCACAATGAAAATATCACACATATAATACAACAACCTTGAGAGTCGACAAGCTGCTGGGACCACTACCTTTTATACAAAGGATGCGGTGAGTTTGCACTAGCTGCATGCATCTTTGTCCGGACTTGTTTCTAGCATTCACTCAGTTAAGGATTAGTAATTAAACAGAAGGTGAGAGCTACCAATCCCCAAATTTGACAATACGCTTTTGCAGGACTGATCATAGCTTGAAATTACATACACAGAAATGCTTTACATACATATTTAAATAATCTCTGTTCCACAAATAAAATCAATGGTTGAGTATTAAGGAGGAGTCTGCAATTTTGGAATATAGGGTCCATAGCAGGGGAGGAAAATGAATTTGGCAAAAATACAAATTCTCCACAGTTATTTTGAACAATATGGAATATAAAGAAAACATGATAACTACCTCAACATTGTCCTTTTAACTTTGTCTTATGTTACACATATTTGTTGCCACAAGAGGTTTCTCATTGGTTAACCACTGAACAGATGGGAAAGTTAAAAGAAGGCTTTAAAACAATCAAGAAAGTGTAGTAATCCAGAAAGGGGTGGGTAACAAAAAAGACCCCCAAAAAACAAACCTGAAACAAAAACCAACCTTCCCCCTCAAAAAAAAAAAAACCCAACTCAAAACAAACACTAAATCAAGAAAGACGTAAATCTTGTCAGGGCTATACAATGTTACAAAGAGAATATTTAAGAAAAGTCAGAAAATGATATTAAACATCAAAGAGACCTTGCAAAAAAAAAAGGAAGAAAAAAGCACAGTGCATTTATTCACAGGCAGTTCTGAGTTTGCTATAATTACGGTATTTTTGCTGAAATGAAAAATGCATCTCAATGAGGGACTGATGGACTGCATAGATTTGAGGACAGTTGAAAAATTGAGAAAGGATGACAAAAGTTACGGAGACCAAAGCCTCAGAGGTTCTTGGCTTTTTAAAAATTCAATCTAAACACAGAAAATGAATAATAAATTCCTAAAGCCTTTAATATCTGGCAGCCCAGATTTTTTTTTTTATTAATGTGGACAAGTAAATTTTATTTGATAGTTTGTTGTATTTAAAGACAGTGTAAAACTCTCATTGCAAACAGTTGTTTACAGTGCGTTTTTCAGCACAAAGCTGTTTTAAAGCTCAATTGTGCATTTTGCAGATAAAGTGGGAAAACTAACTGAAGGCTGTATTGTAAGCAGTGGTTGCCGTGGAAACCCCAGTTTCAAGAGCTGGTTCTCCATTACCACTTAATTTAGGCTTCCTAATTGCATTCCACTAAATCGGTAGCGACAATATCTGCAGAGCAAAACTGCATGCCCAGTCTAGCGCAGACCTCTTTGAAACAGGCTTTTTGAAAGCCAGGAGCTATAAAAACTCAGCATGACGTGGAGTATATGAGAAACCTGGAGTTCAAATGTACTGCTGCCTGCTTTCTCATCCTTAGTAACTTCAGTGCGCTCCACACCAATCTATTAGTTCAGTCTACCTTAGAGATCATAAAGCTCTGCCATGTGGAAACTCATCTGTCCACCAACACATCGGTGCAAAATAGATTTAATTGTGCTCCCAATCCAGTATCATGTCCGTCTTATTTTACTACACACCAGCAGGTAGCCAGTGTACAGCCTTACTTTCCTTGAACTGCCCTTGGTCCACAATACAAAGAGAACAATCCTCTCTCAGTTTAAATTATTTGCCACTGTTCAGCTTCGCGGCAAGCTAGACCGCCCATATGTGACCCGAGGAGAGCCTTGTCAGAACCACTAGACATAAAAGCGTTCCAATTATCGTCCACACTGCTTTAATAGAGGAGGCAACTAATATGATAGTGTAAGTGATTCTGCCAGTGAGAAGCTCTCCGTCACTGTCAGATTAACACTTGAGTTAAACTCTTGTAAATCAGTCACATTATGCTGCTGGTTGAGAAATAAACACAGCCCCATTATGCTTAGAATTCCAGAGGGCTCTCTCCTCAATAGGAGTTACACTGGATGCCCCTATTAATCTGCATTTTGTCATGTTTATTATTTTGCAATTATTAATGTGGGTAATGTGGGAAAGATTTAAGTTAGCTATGATTAGATTCTGAAATGAATGAACATGCCCAGCCAGAGTTTCTAGGGGGAAAAAAAGGCAAGAGAAACTCTACCTTGGGGTAAAAGAGCCCACAGTGGGCCTGTGGGGTGACTTCCGGTGGCAGACGGGAGAGAAAGCCAGCTGACCGCTCATTCAAAATGAAATCCCATCATTTGCGTTCTCTGGGAACAAAGAGTGCTTGAGAGCACAATGCAGTGACATCTTCATGCCTATGATCTCACACTGATCCACAGGGATCCCTTGTGGCTCAGGTGCTGAAGTTTTAGCTCTTAGATGGCAGGTGAGGAGAGCTCTTTGCTTCAGAATGGGCAAGTAAACAACTGCCAGCTTGTATTTCCCTTCCCTGTGTCTTTCTGTGTTGCTAAAGCAGAGTCTAAGGGACTGCCAAGAATTTCATTATTGTCTTCTATCTCCCAAGTTCTTGAATGCCCTCAGCCTCCTGAGTGTGGGTCTTTGGCAAGAATGAATGAGCCATTTTTCAGGACATGACTTTATGAATGAGACAGAATGTGTATTACAAGGCCAGCAGCAGAAGTTCTGGACATTCTTGAATCAAGAATTCTGTAACAATCCAATTCAATAAACATTTATTAAACACCTACTATATGCAAGGCTTTGTGCTATGCACTAGGGTTACAAAGGTAGGCAATGACTGTCTTTGTTCTCAAAGTACTTGTAATCTAATTGGGGGAGGAGATGTGAACACACAAAAAGAGTATAATGCCAGTTAGAAAATGACTGGGTGTGTAGATGTGAAAGTGACCTCAGAGATTTCAGAAGGGAGAGGTTATTTTTGGGTAAGGACCAGGCAAGTGTTATGAAGAAGGCTGGACTTGAGCTGGATAAAGAAAGAGAAAAAAATATTTCAATAGGTAGAGATGGGGATGGAGGAGAATGGGGAGGGGGGAATGGTGTCCTCACAGGGCCAGAGATGGAGGAGGGCAGAATGAGATTAACAAAGAGTTTGTTCAGTTTGACTGCTGCATAAAACAAGCAGTGAAGAAAATAGAGGCCTAGAAAATAAGGCTGGAAAGTTAATTAGAAGTAGATTGTTAGGATTTTGAATGCCAGAATATGTAGTTTTAAAATATTCAATAATGACTCACATTCATATAATATTTTAAGGTTTACAAAATGTTTTCTTTCTGTTAACTTTGAAGTATATGGTACAAATGTCATTATTCCCATTTTACAGATAAGGAGACTGAAGCTAATGTGACTTACTTGTTGGTAGTATGGTGAAATGGATTTGGAACTAATGACTGGACCCACAGAGTAACAGATTGCTGTTAATACAGAAGTCTATTGTGAAATGGCATAGAGTTCTATTATTAGCCCTATTCTGTTTAATTTTTTTTAATCAGTGATTTGGTTGGTGAAATAAGGGCATCCTTGTTATATTTACTGATGCCACATAGATGGGATAGATAGCTAACAGGTTCATTGACAGACTCGTCATCCTCAAAGATTGTGGCAGGCTTGAAAGACTGAGGATAATAAGACAACATTTTTGTGGGTTGTTCAGTCATCTCAGTTGTGTTCAACTCTCTGTGGCCAACTATTTGTTTTGTTTTGTTTTTTGTAAAGCTATTGGAGTGGTTTGCCATTTTCTTCTCTGCCATTTTGCAGACGTGGAACTGAGGCAAATAAGGTCAAGTGACTTGTTCAGGATCACAAAGCTAGTAAGTGTTTGAGGCTGGATTTGAACTCAGAAAGATGAGTATTCCTAGTGGCCAGCCAAGTACTCTTATCTATTGTACCACCTAACTGCCCTAAAACAATGTTTAATAGGGATAAATGTTAAGTCTTTCAGGTGAGTTTAAGAAGCTAGTGGCACAATTTCAGAATGGGATACACATGAATAAGAAAGTTATGGACTTTGTTAGGACATTTCCAAACAACTGAGAGAAAAAGATTGTGATCTCATATCTGAAGTAAATTGTGAAAGGAGGTAGTGAGTCAGGCTAGACCAGCTCTGATGTCATGTACACAACCTGTGTGAAGAGTGTGGGCATTCCACACAAATTATTCTATCCTTAGTGTCATAATGCAAGTTCAAATATTTTCTAGAGATTTGATTTTGAGCTGGGCAATATGGCAAAGAACCCCTTTTCTTAATTCACTCAGTGATTTAGAAGAGTAGCATTGTGTCCAGAGCAATGGAAAATTGACCTAACCCTGATTCTAAATGTGCACAAGTTTCTTCTTGTTGTGGTGTTCATCCTTTGTTGCCAAAGAAGACCATTCCATCAGAGAAATGACATGACTTGCACTTGACTTTGTTTTGAGTGAGGGAGGGCTTTGCAAGGTAACCAGCCTCACTTCTCCTCCAGAGCCACCTGACAACTGGAGATGACCCAGGATGCAATGGGAGACCTTGGTCCCTTAGGCCAAGGCCTATTCAGTTATTCACTTAGGGTGAGGTAACGCCCATTCAGGGAATGGGCCTGTTTAAGAAGTAGTTAGGGGATGGCCCCTTTAATGAGCCAAAGGAAAAATAATGTATGGCAGAAGAAAAATTATTTCAGTCTGACTTTTGGACTAATTCAGTAGCCAAGTATTGGAAAAGAGATCCTAAATCTATTTTTCTCTCACATAGGGAGACATAACCCACAGAAGCTTTTACGATTTACTAACTTTTTCTTAAAAGATCATTTGGATTCAATTTAGATTTGAAAAATCTGTCTCAGTCTCTCACATTAATCCTTTATCCATCAACCTCACTCTCTTGTTTCATCTTTAGTATAGTTGGAGAACAACAGAGGAGAACACTTCATGTATTAACCATTCCTACCATCAAAGTCTTAAATTAAAGGAGTAAGCGTGCAGCTTTTTCATCTACCATTCTTCTACTACATTGTTCTTGTCTGCGAAGCATAGATATCTCACCAAGAAAGAACAGCCAGCAGAGGCAAAATCAAGAAAAAACAGAAGAAACTTTGTACAAGCATCAGATTTTTTCTAATTTCCTCTCAAGTTACCTTTATGAAAATGCCTCAGATTTTATCTGCCTCCTCCCACTTTACTACTACTTATCTCTTAGTCACCACTGTAAAACTAATAAAATAAAGGAAAAATGCATCTTTATTCTGAAATTTAGTTGTAATTCTAGAATTCCTATAGTATATTCTCCAGTATTTCAGCTGAACCTCAAACCAAATAGGTTCTAAAATGAAGGAAAAAAAACCCAACAATGACAACAAATCTTTTTTTTTTTCTGTCCAAACTCTGGGCAACATATAAAATGAAAAATGCAGGAGCCATAGAAAAAAATTATTACTGTTGGAATTACAAACCACAAAGATGTGCATAAATAGATATGGGAAAGAATCACAGGATAATGTTCCTGATAGAATCAATACCATTCTTGATAGTGATATGCCCAGGGGTTCTATATATTATCTATCCATAGAAATGTCAATATAATAAAAACCTACCAAGAAGTTTATAGCAGGATCTATGCTTTGTTAATTCCCAAGTGTATAATAACTCAAATTAGATATTTGAAATATTTCTTCATATAATTGACTAGTTTAAAAAACTGGTGAAAATGGCAATAGTATGAATTCAGCTAATTGATGTAAAAAGCCTTTATCAGTACATGTAGTCTTTCTTTTTGAGGTTTTGCTTAATTTTGCTTTTATAAGAGCTAAAAACAAGTAAGGGAATTCTTTATTATCAAGAAAATATTGTTTTTAACTCTTTAAATGTAAAATGTTTAAACTTTGCCCAACTACCAATACTTTTCCCAGTTTAATTCAAGTCAAAACAATTCAAAATGATACAATTCAATAAACATTAATTAAATACCTGCTGTATCCTAGGTTTGGGGGATATAAAGATAGCTATAATGGCCTTGTTCTCAAGGAACTTAAATAGGAGGAAAATGACATATCTACAACTCACTGTGATGTTAGAGAGAGTGTAATGAGTACAAAGAAAAAGACTAGGAAAAGTGCTATGAGAAATTTGAAGGCAAGAGAGATAATTGTCAGTTTCAGGGAAGAAATTTTATATCAGGGAAGAATTCTTGGAAGTGGTGGCCCCTGAATTGGGCCAATAAAAAAGGGAGGAACATGGAGATGGAGGACAGGACAGTTTATTCTAGGCATGATGAATGGTGGGGGCAAAACTACAGAGAAGAGAGATCAAGCAATAAGGAGGAATAGGGTGTAAGGGGTCTGGAACTCTCAGGTTATCAGGGTCATGATGCCCTTGGGAGAAATCTCTTGAGACGACATGTCCTTGCATGACTTATGTGATGGACCACCCTTATGCAATAACCAACCTTCACAATTATCTTGAGCAAGAACAACAACAGCCAAGCATGTAAGCTCAGCACACAGTGCTTACAAACTTCTTGCATGTATGGAAGTAGAATGCCCATATATACTCTGAGCTAGCTGAGAATAAATGGAGTGCATACCATCCTTGCTCCTGCCTCAGTCATTCGTGCCCAGAAGAAAGATCTCATGCAGGCATGAGATCTTTGGGAATTTAACATTAGGGTATTTTCTAGTTTGCTTAAAGTATAGAATGTGTTAAAGAAAGCAAAGAGTATGAGAAAAGATGGGCCTTAAGAGTCAGAATGGGAAGCCTGTACTATATGTTAGTGCAAAGTGAAATCAAAGTGTCTAACAGCAGATTGGATGTATATGGTAAAAAAAGAAGAAATAATCAAATCAATCAGTTGCTCAATCAACCAGTATTTATCAAGTGCCTATTATGGGCTGGGCACTAGTGTTCCAAAGACAAACATGAGATAGTCCTTGTCCTCAAGAAACTTACACTCCAGTCTCTGAAAAAATAGAGGTTCCATGAACAGAGATAGAAAAGTTAGGGCAAGGGTCAGATTTAGGGCAGAAGACAATGAGTTCAATTTTAGGTATTCAGACTTTGTGATGTAAGCAGAGCACTCTGATGGAAATATCTAGCAGGCTATCAAAAAACACAGGACTTCTGGGAGAAGTTGAATGTGGAGGTATAGATCTGAGGATCTTAGAAGTATTAGAAAAAATCACAAACTTAATCTTATTGAACTTCACATCCACAATGGAAATTCTCTTTATAACAATGCCCGACTATCTAGCAGCTCCTTAAATATTTCCAGTTGTGGGGCACAGATTCTATTTGTTTTTCAGGTGGTTTTAATTGTTAGAAAATTCTTCCTCAAAGAGAACTAAACTCTGCCTTCTTGTAACTTTCAACATTGATCTTTAATCCTACTCTCTAGGATCACAAAGGAAGAGCTGAAGTTCTCTTCCACATGGCCCTTCTTAAAATATTGTGAAAAATTTAGCAACAGTAAAAAATTTCCGAATGCGCAACAACCAAAAATTAATTAAAAATCAGATGTGTAATGAATCCAAGATGTTCCTGACAGTGCTTGATCATGTTGCATCACGTAACTTCACTGAAGCCTTGGTTTTGAGCACAAAGCATGTACACTTTTCCCTGTGCATACTGTCAGGCGATGCAATACCAATGACATTGCCAAATGGGAAAAGAGGTCAAATGGAAAAAGTTTAAGAAGACCTGCTAGAAGACAGTTATGACACAATCTCTAACCCTGATTTCTTCTCTGGGATAAACATCCTCAGGTTTTTCAACCATTCTTCATGGTTTTTGAACCACTTAGCCTCCTAGATGCACTCTAGTTTTATTTTAAATTGTTACATTCATATTCGTTAAGGATATTGGCTTAGAATGCTCTTTATCTTGTTTCTCCTTGGTTTAGGTGAAAAGACCATTTTTTTTTTTACCATAAAATGAATTTTTAAAAGATCACTTATTTTTAACAGCAACAATGATGATGATGTTGAATGATAATCATAACTAACATTTATATAGTGCCTATTATGTATCAGGCACTGTGCTAAGTGATATATATATATATATATATATATATATATATATATATATATATATATATATATATATATGTATATATTTACACACACACACATACAAACATATATGTATATAAAATCTCCTTTGATTCCAACAGCAACCCTGGAAGATAGTTGATATGACTATCTTCATTTTGCAAATAAGAAAACTGAGGCAGTCAGAGGTCAAGTGATAGAGGTTAAATGTTTAAGTGTCAGAGGCTATATCTGAACTCAGATCTTTCTGACTCCAGGCCCATTTCTCTATCCACTGTACCAACTAGCTACATATGTAATGGTAATTTAAATGGGAAGATCTTCCCCATCCTTTAATAAGCCCATATTACCTGCCTGGGTCACATGGAAGTCTGAGTCACATGGAACCTATGGTAGGAGGAGTTTGCTGAACAGGTGGAGCAGGAAGTGAGTCAGAACTAGGAAAGAGAGAGCAGGCAGCAACTAGCATGAGTGAGGGAGCCTATCTGTGATTTGTTTAAGGGAGCTGGTTTATGGGAAGCCTAACAGAAGGAAGGTTTGGGGATGGTAGTGCCTCCTGCCTTGTTATTGTGTATAAATTTCTTTGTTGCTATGATGGATTTGGTTTTCTGGTGTTGGGATGTGACTTTCTGGTGTTTGAATAAATGTCTTGATTCTGACTTCTATGTGGAGAGTCTGTCATGTTCTGTGATTCAGAACTGTCCTGGCATATTCATAGTTGCTGTAGGTTCTGTGCATATCACATTGGCGCTACATTTGGTGATAAGGATGGGATCACAAAATATCAGACCTATATTTGGAGGCAGAAAGACTTTAGAGAGAGAAATGAATATCCCAGGATGGAAGTATTTACCTTCTCCCTAGCAAGAGAATGGGCTAAAAGCATAGGGCTCTGTGAAAACTGGGAACCTAGATCACAGAAGGGAGAGATTTATAAAGATATTTGCAAGGAATACCAAGAGAACCTTGGGAAGAACTGGCAGAAGTGCATAGGAGAAGATGGGCTTATTGGTAAACCCTTATATGTAGGAACAGAGACAGGCTACTGGAAGAGAAAATTCAGATGGAAAATGAATTAGCTGGGTTGTATAGGAAGCTTTCTAAGCTACAGCATTCAAAGTTTCCTTTGGAGGAGCAGGCTAGAAGGTTATAGGTGGTAGAAGTAAGAGCTGTTCATTTAGCTGAGGAAAATAAGCAAAAGGGGAACAAGAGGAAGGTGAATGCAGCCTATGCCCAGACTGAGCTTGTTTGGGGCACAAATACCTGCCAGGAGGATGCTAGCGGGGAGATAAAACAAAGTTAGATGAGGAGAGTGAAATTCACTCAATATAAGAAAAAAGCAGGAGAATCAGGGAGACCACACCATGTTTGGGGAAGTAATTAAGGATTTTATTCAGCAGGAGGTCACAGATATTTTGAGTCGTTCATCCAAAAGATGGGAGAATCATTGGTATCTTGGATGGTGAGAATCAGTGAAAAAGATAAATTTCCTTAACAGAGAGAAGAGTAAATAGCCAGAAGATCGATAAGAAAAGAATTGTTTACTGCTCTGTTGAGAGCAGGGGTAGATTTTGGAAGAATAGATGGTATTCCAACTAATGAACTATACAAAATGTATTGAGAAAAGGAGCTTGATATTAGACTGAGCAGGGAAATAACTGCCCAGACAGATCCTCCTGAAACATTGTATCCAAGTTTGTCATACCTGCAGGGAGAATATGTCCAATTTCAGCATGAAGTAGCCATGGAAGAAGACCTTCTCTCCTTACACCAAGGGATTTGGGACCCCATTTGTTGAGGGGGGAATGGTAGGGTGCTTGTGCTCAAGCCCCTACCTGAGATATTATTTTATATGCTTATTTTCTGTTATCTCTGTTATAGTTCTATTGATACCAGTTGCCCCACTGACCTATGTAATGAATATGAAAGATTTTTGGGGCCAATATAATGGTAATTTAAGTGGGAAGATTCATTGATAATCCATGTGACCTGCCTGGGTCACATGGAAGTCTGAGTCACATGGAGTCTGTGGTGGGAGGAGTTTGCTGAACAGGTGGAGTAGAAAAGTGAGTCTGAGCAGTCAGAGCTGGAAAAGAGAGAGCAGGCATTAACTAGGGGAGTGGGAGAGCTTGTTTGTGATTTTATTTAAGGGATCCCGTTTGTGATTTGTTTAAGGGAGCTGCTTTGTGGGAATCCTAACAGAGGGAAGGCTTGGGGCTGGTAGTGTTCCCTGCATTGTTATTGTGTATAGATTTCTTTGTTGCCATGATGGATTTGGTTTTCTGGTGTTGGGATTTGGCTTTCTGGAGATTGAATAAATGTTTTGGTTCTGTCTTCCATGTGGAGAGTCTGTTATATTTTGTGATTCAGAACTGTGATGGCATATTCATAGCCACCATCGGTGCTGTGAACATCACACTGGCACTATAGCAAACAAGAATGCAATGATGGGATTGTTTTTTGAATGCTTGACAGAAATTGCTCAGAAATCCATGTGGCCAAGGTTTTTACTTTGGGAGCTCCTGGTCTGTATTCGCTGTCCTTGTACACAACTCCAGGTGCCAATTAATGCCAAAAGGGTTCTGTAAAAATCATCCTAGATGAACTCCCTTGTCAATGCCAGCAAGTTTCTCTCTTCTGATTCATGCTGGGAAAAGACATGCAATCATGTAATTACATGTCATGTAATTTTTTTCTTGTATTTCTTGATCGCCTTTCAATTTAATGCTCTTCATTGATCTGTTGGAGTAGTTCTGCAGGAGAGTAGGACTGAATATCTTCCTCTCACTGTACTGGCCTTAACTGGTTTCTGTTGTCATTGTTGATAGCCATGCCTCTTATATTTTTATGCAATCCATTGTTTAAAATATTGAACAGGACTATGTAAGGATAGAGCTCTTCATAAACACTAGAAACTTCCCTCTAGGGTGAGTTGAATCCACTGTAATTAAATGCTCTTTGGACATAGTCATTCAATCAGATACAAATTCTTTAGACTCTGATATTATTCAGCCTAAATTTCTTCACTTTGTTGAAAACGATATTCTGATTGACATTATTAATGTATTACTGAATTTCAGATGTCTATATTATTCCTCTGATCTAATATTATTTTTATAACATTAAAAAAGAACTTAGGATAGTTTGGCATACCTTATTCTTTCATTTTTTAAAATTTAAAATATTTTATTGATATTAAATAAATATTACCTACATTTCCCCCCATATTTGTCATTTATACCTCAAAAGGGTCAACTCCTGTAACAACGAATCTTAAAAAAAAGAGGAAGAAAAAGAAAAAAAGAACCCAGCAAAACCAATAAACTGGAAAAAAAAAAGTGCTGGAAACAAAAGTCTCAGATCTTATGTGCAGTGTTTCTCACCAATGGATCCCCAACAATGGAAAGGAATTATGGAATATAATATAAGATAGTGGTCTAAACCTAATTTCTATCAGATTATTTTTCAGTTTTCCCAGAAATTCTTTATAATTACAGAGTTTTTCCTTAGATTGATGGTATAACAAATACTGTGCTAGGTTAGGATAAAAGAAGATCAGTTTAAGTCATGCCTCACATAATTAGTAGCTGTGTGACCTTGGGCAAGTCACTTAATCTCTTTCAATCTCACAGTTACTGCAAAGTTCTATATAAAGTATGTGTGTGTGTATACATATATATATGATTTGCAATTTAAATTTCTATATAAATGTAGCTATTATTTTTAATTTTTCATTGAACACAGAGATACCATTCCATTATTAGTGATTCTTCCTAGATTTACTTTTCTATTTATCAACTAGCACCAAATGGTTTTGATAATTCCTTCTTTATGATATAGTTAACTCAAAACTCTAATTAATCTAATCATAAATTAGCTAATCTAATTACAAAGGCTGAATTCAATCAATCAATCATTATAAGATATAAAAAAGTACTTAATCAACTTGGGAGAAGTCTTTGATCATTGGATGAAGGCAGAGGAAGTGTCTTTTGATTGTTTGGAAGAATGAAACACATTTCTGAACCTATGGATAATTTAGCACTCGTTCAAAATTGAGCATTCTAGTAGCAACAGTGATTATCGTGGCAGCTGAATTCATGGATGAAGGACTCCTGATTAGGAATGGCCCTTAGAGAAAGAGGAGAGGCTTTGTTTTTCCCTTGCTACCCCTTTGATCAGTAGATGACTTTATGAACTTCAAAAAGTCAGGGAAGCTGGGTTTTTCATCAATTTTAATAGTAGTGTTCGTTGGAGTTGTCAGCAGTGTCCCAAGAGCTAGAATGTCTTATGGCATCATGAGCCATGGATTCAGTGAGAATACTAGACACACCAAGGAAGGTCACCTTCAGGATTCTGTAAGGGCACTGACCTTCAAGAACTTCGCTGAGAGCTACACCTAAGAGGAATTTTGTGAGGATTCTACAAAGGAAGAAAAGGACTTCCAGTAACCAGTAGCTGTGAGTTTATCCTTTGGCCATAAATGTTTTCTGTTGGAGCTCACTCTCCCCAGAGGTCCTATATGTGGAAGGGGAGAGTGTGCCTCTGGCCTTGGGGGATATTTCTTTAACAACTGTCTTTATTTTAACTATGGAAGAAATACACTTTCTAAAAGCTATATAACCCTGACTGATAAGTGATGGGTAGCATACTGGTAGCGGCTTATAAGTAACAATACTTGAACCCTTCAAAGTGACTTCTAGAACCATGAAGTGAGTACTACTCAATTGCCTTCTGGGGATCCAGTATGCCAATACAAATGACAATTGGAAAGAATGGTCATGGAGGAGGTAGACTTTTAAGAGAATTCTCCCCTTCCCCTCAAGCGTCTGTTAGTCTACCAGCAAGCATTTACTGTGTTACAGGCACTGTGCTGTGATCTAGGAATATAAAGATAGTTAATAATTGTGTCTATTACTAAAAATATTACATTATAATGGAGGATATCATATGTAAGTAACTATGTACATCCAAGCTATGTGTCCCAGAGCTGGGAGGGGAAGTCACTTATAGCTGGGAAGACTGGAAAAAGGCCTTCTACAAAAGGTTGAGTATGTGTGTGTGTGTTCATCCTTCATTGCCAAAGAAGACCATGCCATCAGAGAAATAATGACATGACTTGCACTTGACTTTGTTTTGAGTGAGGGAGGGCTGTGCAGGTCACCAGCCTCACTTCTCCTCCAGAGCCATCTGAATGCAGTGACCAGATATTCATGAGGATGACTGGAGATGACCTAGGATGAAGCAATTGGGGTTAAGTGACTTGTCCAAGGTCACACAGCTAGTGAATGTCAAATGTCTTGAGGTGATATTTGAACTCAGGTCCTCCTGACTCCTGCACTGGTGCTCTATCCACTGCACCACCTAGTTGCTATAGAAATAAAGGTGAGACAGTAGGGAACTGCAGGCATGAAGGACAGCAGACATTGAAAATACAGATGGAGTTTCCTGTTCGAGGCACAGCAAGTATACCAGTGTAGTGTGATTGTAGAAAGAGTAGAAAGGAATACAATGTGAGAAGCCTGGAGAGATAGGAAGGACCAGACTATAAACAGGTTTCAAAACAAATTAGAAGACTTTATACTTGATCCTAGAGGTTAAAAAAAACTTGGCATCCTGGGCCATGGCCAGTTTTCTTGACCTTGTCTTGCCAATGGACTTCAATGACTCTAGGAGAGATTGAGGCTGATGACTTTGCTGAAGACTTAAATTCTATGCATACACAAGTCATTGGTCCTCTTTGAGAATGAAGGATAACCAACAACAAAACAAAGCTCATTGAATAGGTTGGAAGGGTGACATGATCAGACTTGGCATCTGAATGGAGGATGCTTAAAGCAGGGATAGAATTGAAACAGGGAGACCAGTTAGAAGGCCATTTAAGTAGTCTAAGTTAGGGTGGTCTTAAACAAAAGGAGGGAGATGTTGATTATAATGACATCCAACGTATCAGTCAACTGAAACTGACCTCTTCAAAATTACTATTGATCTCTTAATTGTCAAATTTAATTTTGGAGAAATTAGGTTCAATTAGCTGACATGTTGGATGCTATCATCACCATCATCATCTGATCAGATTGCAGAGGGTACAACAGAGAATGAAAAAGGAGGAATTGGAAACACTGAATGTAAATAGATGGCTCTCTCAAGGAATTTAGTCACAAAAGAAAGGCAAGACATAGGATGATAGGTGGCATTTTTTTCCCTGTGAAATATGAGGTGTACAGATCATGCAATGACAATCCCCAAAATAGAATTAATTTTTAATTTAATCAGATCTAATTAAATATATTAGTGTTTTGTCTATTGTGGCTCATGACTTAGCAAGCAAAGGCTATATTTTCAAGGATGAAATTTGTTGTTATGATGCCTTCCCTCTTTCACAACCTCCTCTTATCTAACTCAGGATCCTAGTGACCTCATGCTATCTCAAACTGCCGGAGACCTCCCAGTACAAGGCCACATGTTCAATACCCTTACAACTCCCCTTCCCAAAATCTTGTTCAGCATCTTATTTGCTAATACTAGGTGACCACAACTGTTGATTTTGACCACCTTGAAGAAAATTGTACAAGTTGAGTTATGTTTTACAAAGCTGTTAGTTCATGTGGGGACATTCTCTGTAGGCAAAAAAATCTGCTTTAGCCAAAGCATGCTGAGGTGGAACTACTCCATTTTACACCCTAATAATAATAATAATAACTCAGTGCCATTCTGCTAGAGAGGATAGAGATGGAGAGTGGGAACAAGTACTTGTTAACCCAGTTGCTATGTGCCAGGCATTATGTTAAGCACTGTACAGATATATTTCAATTGAGTGCTGGCCTTGGTATCAGGAAGTTCTGATACATACTGGCTGTGTGATGCTAGACGAGTCAATTAACTGTAAGTGCTTCTGGGCAATTCTTCTGATTCAGTTCTGCACTGGTAGAAATGGTTCTTCATCAGGTATTCTCTATACTGATGAAATCATGAAATCTCCCAGTTATTATTAACAGCAACAATAGTAATAACTATAATATTTTGGGTCACTTTAAGATTTATAAAATACTTTCTCTACAGCAAAGTAGGTAGTAGGAGTGCTATTATCCCATTTCATAATACAGAAAACCGAGGAAAAGAAAGGTGATTTGCCTAGTGTCATGCAAATATTGAGTTGCAGGATCAAAATTTGAACCCAGGTTTCCTGACTCCTAGATGCATGCCCTTTCCACTACATAATATCCTTCCCACATTCTTTGCCCAGGGATGGATCAATTGATTATAATATGCTAGCTTTAGTATTTGTCTTTGAACTATATATTAAGAAGCCTATGTAGAGTATACAAGCATTTCAATCTCCTTGTGCTTACCACTGCTGCAAAAATGAGACAGTGTCATGAAACTCAGGGCAATTTTTGTAAGAAATTTTACTTTTAGTTGAGGGTTAAATATGTGGCAGTGGACCTATTCTGTCTTTCTTCTTTTAAGCCTATTCAGGTAATAGTGTCTCAAGAACAAAGGTGGTGGTCAGTGACTACTCCAAGAAGATATTATTTCTTGCATGTTCCTGTTTGCTCACTAAAGACTTAGCCCTTTGGTTTATTTTCTCAAGATCCTGGTTGGCTTTGCACCATTAGGAAACTCTGGGGTCCAAACCCCTGTCTCCATTCCAGAAGGGAAATGATTGGTGGTGAAGAAATTAAACTGATAAACTGAGCCCCACCATATCAAGACCTTTCCTGCATGCCTGGATAGAGGATGGCTCACTAAGTGAGACACGTTCTGTCTTCCCTCTCCCTTCCATCAGCCGGGATGTGAGGAAGTGGCTCTTTTCTTATACATCAGCATTGAAGACCCTAGGAAGAAGGAACTAAAGCTGTAGAGACTTACCTTACCTAAGGCTAAGATGTTCTGCTTTGGGGAAGTTAACTGAGTAGCTTTGAGAAGACTAAAAAGATTAAAAAAGATTAGTGTTCTTCAGCAAAGGGACTACAGCTAGGTGACTCAATGGATAGAGTCCTGGACCAGGAGTCAGGAAGATTCATCTTTCTGAGTTCAAATCTGACTTCAGACACTTACTAGCTGTGTGACCCTGGACAAGTCACTTAACCCTGTTTGCTTCAGTTTCCTCATCTGTAAAATGAACTGGAGAAGGAAATAGAAAGCCCAAATGGGGTCATGGAGAGCTGGACAAAAGTGAAAATGACTGAACAGTAACAGTATTCTCTGTAGGATACAATGATGTTGTATAATGCATATCTTTGGGTTGTTTTCCTTGCTAGCTTTTTAAAGTGTTGACTCTGGATACAAAGGCATCACACCAGCTTAATCACCAGCTTAATTCACTTTAAGACTAGTTTAATTTATTTTAAAGGAGGCACTCTGGAGGCAATACTTTAACTCAAAAGAATAATTGACCGGCAGGAATTGAAGGCAAAATGAGAAATAGTGTGACATAATATTATGGCATATGGAAGAACATTGGACTAAGAACAGAGAACAGGGTTCTAATTCTTTCTTCCCTGCTAAATTGTAGTGAGACTGTAGACAAGTTAATTTATCTCTTTATTAGTAAATGAGATTGATGACTACATTATAAAGTTAGGTTAGAAAACCTCCAAGTCACCTTATAGCCCCATCAGCCTGTGAGAAGGCATTAAAGGGATACATTAATTAATACTAAAGTGTTAATGGTTAATGTTTAGCTGTAGGTATGACAGGTGCATTTAACAGGAATCTTCTGGAATCATGATTCCTTTATCCAAAGAAATAACTTTACTGCTAGGAATTCAGTCACTACGGGAAATATTTGAAGGGACTTTGTTAGAGTTTTATAAAGTACAGTATTTAGTTGGCTGTGGTTGTCCATTCTTAGTTGTAGTACCTAGAAATATTTCCCCAGGAGTCACGGGTCACAGAATTGGGAGGAAAAGGACTCTTTGAATAAAAACATTTCTCAGTGCCTCAGACTATAACTTATTGAATAAATAATGTGCCAACTGCAAAGAGTGAATCTGGTTTGTTGAGGAGCCAAACAACACCAGGCTGAAAAAACTGGGTTCCACATATTCATAATGTTTATTGTATAATATTGGTTTTTCTTGTCATTCAACATGCTCATTTGTATTTGAAGATAATTTGGGTCTTACTTAATAGAATTAAACAGAGGAGGAGAGCAGTTTGAATTGCTTTTGGAAAATTATAAAGTTCTTTTAATGACTTCCAAAGTTATGTCTGAAACAAAGGTCCATTTAAAAAATACCACTATTCTAATAGTGTTGTTCCATGGCCATGAGTCTTGGATCACTTGTCTCCAAAGAATGGAAAATTGAATATCAATGCAGAGGTCAATGGGGAGGCATATAGTAGGCATAAACTGACTGAAGCACTTTGCTAAAATATGGGATCATGAAGATAAATCAGAGTAAAAAAATGCCATTAAAGAAATGTATGATTCAAAAAGAAGATGGAGTGGTCTGACCACAAGAGTGAGGGCTAAAAGGTAGACAACTCATGAGTCCTATGCGTACCTTCACAAAGTCAGTAGAAATTGAGGGAGGTCTTTAACATAAGGGAGGCCTTGAACAAGAGTTAGATAGGACAGCAGGCATGTGATCTACAATTACATCATTGGAAATATCCACACTGATCAGTTTACAGAACCCTTTGAGTATTTGAATTGTAACATGAGGGCCACCATTCACTGGGTTATTATCACAGTGACCAAAAAACAGGGCATAACCTTCTAGGCTTAAGCACCCTCTCCATCCATTGTGAGTCTGAGTTAGCCTCTTCTCAAAGAAATCTGAGTCTGTTTGGTGTCAACCCAAAGTAATAATCTCCAAGGGATGTCTCATATCCTTTCCTACCCAGCTAATGCTCAAGCAAAACAAAGCTGTGTGTGCAGCCCAGTGAGATTAGAATAAAACCTAGAGTAAATAAGGATTTTGATACCTGCCCTTCCTGATTCATGTCTTGCATGTTTCAAATTTCTCTTGGCCCTACAAACACATTATAGCTAATTATGGCTGCAGCCCAAAAGCTTGGAGGTTTAGTGCATAGGAGATTCCAAGGCATGAAAACCCAGCTACATTTCTCCACATTGGAAAGGGCATATTCTGATTTGAGGGCCAAACCAACCCCAGGGACATAGTTAAGTAGCTCACAGCCAAATGCAGGGTGGGGAAAGAGAAACATGAATCAATCATCAGCCATCAGCCGCGAGAGATTCTGGTTTCCTTTTCTTTGGTCCACTTATTGTAACAGCTGGGAGGTTGAGCCCAGTTGACTTAATGATGCTCTGTGGTCCCCACATATTTTGTATAACATGAGCAGTGCAGGGATAGGGGCCATGAAACAGGCCAGACAGATTCAAATAATAGAGGTACAGAATGTTAGTACTGGAAGGAAACTTGGACCAGCTGAGGGAGTCCAACTCACTCATAATTAGAAATTTGAACATTCCATCACACCACAGTCCACTGGGAAGAGAGAAACATGTTCTCCCCCTTTGTCTCTTCATGTGATGTTGGCATGTGAGTCATTGCTTCTTTCTGAAGAGGATATAATAGCTACCAAAAATAACATTTATATTCATTTTCCCAATGAGTTCAGAGAACTTTTAGTAAAGAATAATAAGTCTGATTCTTCCCCTCTTTGAACTCACTCACATCATATCCTCCTATGATTGGAAAAGACAAGAATTTTCTTTCATCTCCTCCCATGTTATTATCTTTTTCTATTCCACGGTTATTGGGAGAGCAGTATCCTTATTACACTTCCCAGTGAGCCCAGAGCATTTTTCTCTGGGGCATGGAGGAGCCAGCTGTGCAGGAAGGATACTGCAATACTGCCAAGTCATTGCTTTGGAGGCAATCTAAATAGCTATGGATGGCTCTGACCATAATTAGAACAATAGTTAATAATGTTAATAAGCTAGCCTTTATATAACGCTTAGTATGTGCCAGGCACTATCTAAAGTGCTTTACAAATATTATCTTATTTGATCCTTAAGACAACCCTGTGGAACAGGTGCTATTATTGTCCTCTTTTTATAATTGCAGAAACTGAGGCAGAAAAAGGTAAATTGAAATATCTAGGGTCACATACCTAATAAGTGTCTGAGGGAAGACTTGAATTCAGGTACTCCTGATTCCAGGCTCAGTACTCTATCCATTGTGCTGCCTAGCTGCTTCTCAAACCTACCTTTGTGTGCTTTATGGTATTCAAAACACTTCTTACAACAACCTTGTGAGGTAGGTGGAAAAGGTCTTATTTTATACTGAAGAAACAGGCTCTGCAGTGTTGTGACTCATATAAGGTCACTCAGCTAGTGAGGGTCTGTAGAAGGATTTGAAGCCAGATCTCCTGATTCCAAGTTCAATAGTGAATCTATACCACCTTTCTTCCTCTCCACCACCTGTTTAGACTCATTTAAGGATTGAAGATCACCTGTTTCCAAGTTTGGATTTTATGGCTTCCCATCTCTAGCTTATGCCTCATTATGACTATTCATGGCAAATAAAAATATTGGAATTTTCTTCTACAGCTATCCTGAGTCCATGGAGCCCCTGTATTAGATGATTTTCCAAATTCTTCTTCATTCTGTTCAATGGACCTGGAAGCACATCAGAAGTTTATTTGAGCTATTTTGACTTACATATACACAGAACTCACGATCAATTCAGGAAAAGTTATGTAGCTCATTGTCTGACACATACATGCTTATGACTCAGAAGTTCTTTCTTTTTGTTCACGCTCTTTGGAGAATCCTAGTGAAAGCTATTTCTGATGCAGCTAACGCTAATTGTCATGCTTTGGTCTTGAGGATTTCATCTATGAAATCAACTTTGGAATGTTGTTACATGTTATGCTTGGAAATTTTGGCTAACTTTTCTTGGTTCTGCATTTTATAAGTTATATTGAGAATACATATTGAATTAATTTTTTTTAGTCTGGAAGTTTTGTCAGTTAAAAACTTGGCATAAAGATTAGTATGTCATTGCTTCCTCTCCTGGGAATCTAGGAACACCCATAAGTCAGTAATGTCATATAGATTTGCAATGAGAAAAACTGAAATCATTTGTACTCTCAGCTTTGACACTTTGTTAAATCACTTACAGTCCTTCAGTTTCCTTATCTATATAATTATATCTCATCTATCTAATTAATCTATATACATATAGATTATATATAAATCTATATAATTATCTATGTAATTAATAGTAATTCTATCACCTGCCTCATAGAATTTCAGTGAGGAAAGCGATTTCTAAAACTTAAAGACATACAAAATTTAAGCTACCATTATTGTGTCACTCATCAGGGAGAGATTCATGGTCCATCTTTCCCAGGATTTAGTTGCTAAGAGGCCACAAGTATGGTTCCATTCAAAGGTATAGCTGTTTTCTCTGATGTCAACCTTAAAGTTTAGGTATTTTTTTCTTCCTTTTTTTGTGGCCACCTATCAAATTTTAACTCATAAATTTGTCTAAACTCTTTTTGAATTCATATATATTTCTTGCATGAATCATTTGGGTGGGAGTGGGGGGACAAGGTAATGAATTTGAATGTTTATTACTCTTTCTGTGAAGTAGTTGTGTGTGTGTGTGTGTGTGTGTGTGTGTGCATGTTCAGTTTTCAAAGGATGATCTGTGGTTAATGAAGAATGAATGATCTGGTTTGGAAAGATCTACTTTAGTTAGAGGTACAGAACTAGAAGTCAGGAGACCTTTGTTCAACTACTGACTTTTTCAGACTTTCCAAAGGACAAATGTTGATGTGCTGGTTTTAATTAAAGACAGAAGTTTTACTTTTTTTGAAAGAAAAAAGAAAATCCCCTCTTGGCATACTTTGAAGTCTCTTCAAGTTCTAACAGTCTATGAATCTAAGGCTCTTTAATGCAAGTATTAGTGTATTGTGATAAGATTTACATATATTCCTTGGAAGAAGTGGATTTAAATTATGCTTTTAACATATACTGGCTGTGTGATCTTAGAAAAATCACTTAACTTCTCAGTGTTCTGGGCAGGCTAGAAGTTGGCAAGGCGCCTACTTGCATTAGTAGAGGGAGTTCCCTCACTTGGGGGTTACCCATACTAATAAAATAATAAGCCCAATCATTATTCATGAATAATTCATAACGTAATTGTTCTAGAACTGGTAGAGACTTTAGAGGCCATCCAGACCACCCTCATCATTTTACAGAAAGGGAAACTGAGCTTCATCAAAGTAGTGATTTCCCAAGATCACGCAGAGAATATATGTCAGAGTTTGGATTTGAATTTGAGTCCTGTACATCCAAGTTCAGCACTCTTCCCACTGTACCCCAATTTTTACATTTGTTTCACCGTGGACATTTTGGGTATACTTAGTCTCTGTTTGGGACATATGCTTTGAAGAAAATGCACAAGTGTTCAAGATTGGGTGATTTGGATAGGTTTAAACTAATGATCTGATTCATAGTACTTGTATATAACTAACTAGGCCTCTTCTTTCTTTATCCTTAAAATTGTAAATTCCTGTAGCAGAGAGCCTCATGAACTAAAAGACAATCTCTGCTGAGTGTTCAGGCATTTTGTCCTGAATTCATATCAACAGCTTGATATCTCTGCTGTGTGAGATGATGCTTATGAGAAAGCTGGAATGGGAATAGTATTAAAATAGATTAAGTGATTTTATTCAGTGTCTATAAAAAGCTATAATCGAAAGTGCTGGAAAGTTCATTTTTATAACTACCAAAATTTAAAGGGACATTCAAACGTGCTGTTCGTATTTTTAGTCAAACATGCCTTTTATCACATACAAACAAACAAGTAATCCAAGACTGTCACAGAAGTTGTTAGAAATACAAAATGACTAATTAAAATGAGAAATACCGATCTTATTACCCTGTGATGGTCTGGAACTGAATTGAATGCTGTTTGATTTTGGAATTACAGCAATTCATCTCTCAGGAGTTTTGGAGACCACATCCTACTATGAAAAATGAGGCACGTTAACTTTGGGGACCCATATATAGAACTGTTGACTAAAAGAATGAATGTATTACCAGTGAAAATTTCTGGAGGTTGGACTACGCATTCCATCTTAAAGAACTCTTCTCTGAGGTGCTTTTATGATCTTACGTCTGTGGACTTTTTGTCAATGACTGCCTTTTCTAGTCTGATCTTTTCCCGAATCATACATTCTTTATTGTACTTCAAATCAAAGGATTTTGTTTTCACTTCACAGAAGAACGACTTCACCTAGTGAAGAGGGCAATCTTATTGCCTCACACATTTATGTATGTGACTTTCTTTGACTACTACCACCAACAAAGAATATCAACTTTTGGAGCAACTTTTGGGGATGAATTTCTTTGAATTTAGCCAAGCTGGTCCCCAGATGGGATATCTGTAGCTTTAAAGGACAAAACGTCAGTCAAGTCACAAGGTAAATCCAGAGCTCTTTCCCACTACAAGGAGGTATCTAGCAAGTGGAAACATCAAAGTCTTTTGGGAATCTTCAACTTAGATTTGGCATCAGTGGTGGAGTAGAAAGTCCAACCTTATTTGCCACCATATCCTGGCAATTAGGGATCTTATCTGGGAATATAGATAATGATAACCAAAGCAGCATATTTCTATAGGAGAACAAGGCAAATTTGAGCTAAGATAAAAAACAATTCTACTCAGTTTAAAAAATGATATTGGAAGGGCCTTAGAAAGAAATATCAATGTTTCTCTCACCTCTGTCCTCTACATCTCTTTTTCCTCTCCTTCAGTTCTCTCTCCATCCATATTCTGTGTCTCTGTTTCTCTCTACTCCACCTTCTCTCTCTGTCCCTGTTTCTGTCTTGTCTGTCTCCTTACCTCCTTTACAACTTTGTTTTCTAAAGCATTTTTCCATTTGGAATAAGCTCTCTTGGTGAAATTATTTTATTGGACTTTTCTTCAACTTGAACCAAGGTTTGCCATAAATATTTTTTTAATCAAAAGAAGTCAAGCTGAATAAGAGGTATCCGATGTTCCTTCCTATTTGCTGTGCTCAGGAACAAGACAAACTTATTCACTTAATGGTTCTGTTTTTTCATTCATTCTGAGAAGGATTCCTTTTGCTGATCTAAAAGAAAATGACTAGAGTGACTTTTTGAGAATGTTTCCATTCATATCCTAAAATTCCATGATTCTCTGACCATGAAACTCTTGAGATGGGATAGAAGTTGCAGGAGGGGCAGCAAGAACACAAGAGAGTATCAACTTCATACTGGATCTTTTACATAATGCTATGGGAGAACCTTTGACTCTGCTAGAATACTTTAAAAACTCAGTAGAATTACACTTTTCCTCATAATTCAAGTTTTGTTTTATTGTTGAATTGGAATAGAAGGAAAAGGATTCCCTTGATAATTTTTCATCATCTATTTGGATTTTTATCGTGGAATTTTCAGGATGAAAACCTCAATCTGTCCTTGAGAGTGCATAGTGGTGATGAAGAAGGATTACTGGGCAATGGTAGACATGGAATAAAAAACAGCATCAATAAAACAGTTTGACAATGTACAGAAGAAAAAGAAGTACAGGAGAAAGGGACACGAATGGAGCAATTTTGGTACTACTTTGTTACTCAATATAAATTACAGTTTTTTAAAGAAAAATATATTTTAACATAAGTAAATACACATATTTTTCTCTTTTAAAAAGTGAACATAACAGAAATTCATACTGTCTTATGCAGTCTAACTCAGTGTATTTATTTGTAAATTGAAAAGTTTTTTATTGAGTTCACAATAAAAAAAAATAAATCAAAACCTTGCCCTGTACTTTCTGCTAATTCCTTAACCTCAACCAGTTAGGGTATTGAGTGCTAGACCTGGAATCAGGAAGGCTTGAGTTTCCATCCCATCTCAGACACTTATCAACTATATCATCCTGGGCAACTCATTTAACTTCTATGCACTCAGTTTTGTCTCCTGTAAAATGGAGGAAACAGTAGCATATACTTCACAGAGTTAGTGTGTGGATCAAATAAGATGATGCTACTGAAGACTTGCATATGAGCATTTCTCATGGAGCTGAGCTGCTTCCAAGCTCTGTGGGAAGTTACCCAATCCAGATCCCACTTCCTTCCACCATTATATATAGCAAGCACTTTACCAGCTTTAAAGCACTTAAAAAATAGGAGGAACAAACACCAATTAACTCAGAATAGATATTTTTACTTTTTCATCCACAGTAGAGAAAAATAATCACTATAGACTCTAGAGAATACCCCTATACTTACTTATGTTTGGATCGTTATTTGTTCATTTCAAGTCTTTAGTAATTGCTAATAGAAAAGGTAAGTGGCACAGTGGGTAGAGCCCCAGACCTGGAGTCAGGAAGACTCTCTGAGTTCAAATCTGGCTTCAGACACTTACTAGCTGTGCGACCCTGGGAAAGTCATTTAACCCTGTTTGCTTCAGTTTCCTCATCTGTAAAATGATCTAGAGAAGGAAATGGCAAACCACTCCAGCATCTTTGCTAAGAAAACTCCAAATGGGCTTATGAAGAGTTGGACATGACTGAGAAACAACTGAACAGTAAATTAATGCCAATGGAGACAGAAGAATTCCTTGGGATGCTCTCCAGGCATGGCATTGAAGGGGAACAGCTGATTGTGCCAGTATTTCTTCTAGACTAAGATTCTTTTACTTTGTATGTGTGTGTGTGTGTATGTGTGTGTGATGGCCTCCTTTGTCAGTTTGATGAAGCCTATGGGCCCCTTTTCAGAATAAAATTTGCAAATGGATATATAGAATTACAAAGGAAAATAATTATATTGGAATACTGTTATCAAAATATGTTCTAAAAGCAAACTCATGGCTTCAGGTAAAAAACCTCTACTCTAGAGAATTTAGGGAAACCAGAGAATGGGGAAGGGGTAGATATGTCTTTTTGTTTCTATCTGGTCACTGGATTCAGATGACTCTAGAGGAGAAGTGAGGCTGGTGACCTTGCACAGCCCTTCCTCACTCAATACAGTCAAGTACAAGTCATGTCATCATTTTTCTGATGGCATGGTCTTCTTCTCCAATGAAGGACGAACACAACAATAGGCACAGCACCTGACACATAGTAGGATGCTCATGAATGTTGATTGATTTATTGGTGATCAGGCTCGCCTCAGTAGGGCAGTGAATAACAGATGGGGTAAGAGTGAGTGACAAGAGCCTAGACAGAGAGCCTGTCTAGACCAGGAGGAACAGCCTAGCTATGAAAACCTCAGTACTGGGGCCCGAGTCATTGTTTTCTGTGCTGCTATTGTGGTGCAATGAAGGAGTGTTTGAGGGATATTTGCTTGTGCTTGTGTTGGTCCAGAGATGGATGCTCATGATAGTCTAGAACCTCTACACACTGTGCACTAGAATTGATGACAAAATAGCATATATGCATCTTTTCAGCTGAGTTTGCTTCCACTTCACTGATATAGTTGATTGCAGTATATAAGAATGGGTATCAAGACATAGGACTCCAAGACAGATAAAGGAAAAACAGTATATCTATACAAGATTGTGACACAACATTCTAGCAAGTGAAGAATGTTTGATACTAATTTCGACCTGGAGCTATTCAAAAACTATTAAAGGCTCTAATTCTAGCAATGACACCTTAGGGAGCAGTAGTATCTTCTCCACAGGGCAGCCACAGGCACATCGCAATATGTCATTGCAAGGCTCAAAGAGCAAGTGAATGAAGCTACTACATCATTGTAAGGGAACCAAAGGCAATATTCCATTCTCTCAATCATTTCTCTTTACATCCAACAATGGCAAACAATTTGCTATCCTGACATATTACCCATTTGTAGCCGAAGGAATTCCATAATCCTCAAATTTAGATTATGCAACAGCCACTTCAGGAATATTATTCTACCAGGGGCTGACAAATCATTGGAAAAGCAGATGAACAATATCAATATATCTCAGAAGAGAAATAGCAGGTTTAGCTTGGCTAACACTCCATTAGTAAAATCCACAGAGAGGGTTCTTTGAAATCTTGATATTTAATTTTTGAATTGAATAGATTTTATATAATTTTTGAAAAAGCACTCTTCTCCCCAAAGCACAGGCAAGTGCGTGCACAGGCGCACACACACACACACACACACACACACACACTTTCCTTAGATGCTTGACATTTAACATTGATGGGTTTTTCTTTTTTTTTAAAGCAGTAGCCACATATTTCAATGTTCCCCCTACAATCATATTTAGGCTAGAAAAGAGTTTGGATGAATTCACATCTCAACAATTATAACCAATTTACAAATCTGGAAAGAGACTTCCTTTATAAGATATCTTGGGGAAAAGAGGTAATATGTTATTTATACACAAAGCAGTTCAAAGTAAATGATAATGCTCTTAATAGCCATGTTTTTAAAGGTAGTAGGCAGCTTGTGGAATGATAATTTTCTTGGAAGAGTGGCACAGTGGAAATAGAATACTTAACTTGGAGTCAAGAGATGTGGGTTCCAATCTGACCTTTGCTACTTATTAGCTGTGTGACTGTGGGCAAGTCATATAATTGTTCTAAGTCTTGGTTCCCTCATGACAAAATGGAACCAAAATACTTGAATAAGCACTCTTAATTTTAATCTTCCTACTTAACTATTTCATTCATATTCTTCTGAACTCACTTGATGTAATGGTAATTTAAATGGGAAGATCTTTCCCATTCATTAATAGGCCCATATGACCTGCCTGGGTCACATGGAAGTCTGAGTCATATGGAGCCTGTGGTGAGAAGAGCTTGCTGAACTGATGGAATAGAAAGAGGTGGAAGTAGAGCAGGAAATTAGTGAGAGAGCTGTCAGAATGGAAGGTCACAAGCCTTCTCATTGTGAGTGAGAAAAAGGTATTTCATTTAAGGGAGCCTGCTTGTGGGAAGCCTAACATAGGGAAGGCTTAGACACGGGAGTGCCCCCTGCATTGTTATTGTGTATAGATTTCTTTATTACTACGATGGACTTGGCTTTCTGGTGTCTGAATAAATGTCTTCTATGTGGAGAATCTGTTGTGTTTCCTGATCCAGAATTGCACCTGCATATTCATAGCTGTGTAGGCACTGTGAATATTGCGTTGGTGCTACACTTGACTAGTCCACCTTTATTACTTCTTTTGTAGTCTGTGTCTTTTCTTTGGCTCAGCATCCAATTGTAGGCTTCTACGATGGAGACAGTGACCATTCACCCCAGTCATCTCCTTATTATCTATCCTTTCCTACTAGAATGTAAGCCCTTGGAGAGCAGGCACTTTTTTGCTTGTTTATTTGTATCCTTAGCACTTGTCATAGTACTTGGTGCATAATAAATGCTTTTTATTCATTTATTGATGCATCTGGTCAAGACCTCCCACCATCTCCCCATCTTACAAGTGAGAAAACTGAGGCTCAGATATGTTGTGACTTATTTCAGGTCACTCAGCTAATTGGTAGCAGAGATGCCATGTTCTTTACCTTACAGTCCAGTGCGTTTTCTACTTCTCCATGCTTCCTGTCTTTTTCAGTCAGAGATTTCTTGGGGTATGGACATTATTTTTTATTTGGTCACAATTTGCTGTATAAAACCATGTACCTTATGGTACCGTAGGAATACTTTAAAAATAATAATCCTAGTGTATAGTCACAAATCATAGATATAGACTTGTTTTTCTATTTTCCTTTAACATTAAATATGTACCTTCAGTGGTACAATGGAAAAAGCATTGGTGCTAGAATCAAAGATCCTGGTTTTTTATCTAGCATTTAATACCTGTTCGACATGGGTAAATTACAACCTCTTGGGGCCACGATGGCCTCAACTGTAAAACCAGGGCATTGGACTAGGCAAACTCTAAGAAGCATTTGGCATTTTAATTTATTATTGTATGACTAGGTGGCCTTTGAGATCTCTGTCAGTCATAGATCCATCCATAATGTATATATATGTAGGATGTCCCAAAAATCTTAGTTCAGCTTTAATAGCTTAGAAGTATAAATGCAGTAAACTTACAAGAGTATCTTTTGGAAGTTTAATTATTTACATTTTATACTTATTTAGTTCTCTGAATTTTAGAAAATAATTTTTAATTTTAACAAGTTCCTGGATAACAGTTTCTCAGCTCAGTGAAGTGATAGAAGAGGTTCTCTTGATTGGCCATCTTGGTTACCTGTTCTATTTCTATGAGGCTTTTTCTTGTGAGGTCAAGTCAAAACTATTGTGTATTCATCCAAACCTCATTATTTAAATGATCTTTAGGCTAGAATTGCAAATGTAATCCTTTTAGGCACTGAGCAGTTGATGATAAACATTTTATAGAGTTTGAAAATTGACTAAAATCATGTATAGCATGAAATAGTAGACATTTTGAATTGTGATCAGAAACAAATGAATAATTGAAATTTAAATAATTAAATTTAAATCATCTTTCAAAGTTTTTTTATTATTGTTTTTGAAATACTTCTGAAGTCATTAAAACTTTATGTCACTCTAAGACTTTTAGACACACTGTATTTTTTTTCCTGTTGCTTATTAAATCTTGTGGTTGGTGAGTCTATATATTCCTATATAACAAGCAATAAATCCGTAATTAAGCACCTACTATATTCCAGGCATTATGCTAGAAAATGGAAATGGAAATACAAAGATTCAAATAATTCCTAGTCCCAAGGATTTTGCAGTCAAATGCTGATAAAATGACAATTATATGAGATAAAAAAGTATATACATAAAGCAGAAAGGTAATTAATACAAATAGTTACAGAGTAGCTAAATATAAGACAGTTTGGAAAGGAGGGCAAAGGCAGAAAAGAAACCTCTAGAAAGGTTTCATATGGAAAGTAGTGTTTGAGCTGCATCTGGAAGATGAAAAAGGATTCTATGAGGTGGAAATCAGGAGAGAATGCACTCCAAGCTTAGAAGATGGTGCAAAAATTCAGAAAGAGGAAATGTAGTATCTTGTGTGAACAATTGAGAGAAAGGCAGTTTGGTTGAATGGCAGAGAATAGGAAGAGGAATGATGTCCAGAGAGGCTGGAAAGATAGGTTGGGCTCAAGCTCTGAAGCGCTTTAAAAACTGAGCTTGTATTTTTTTTTCTAGAGGCAATTAGGAGTCACTGGAGTTGAATGAAATGAAGACTGAGGTGGTGAGTTCTGTCTCTGGTTAAGGAAAATTGCTTTGCAGCACTGTATAGGATGAGCTGGAGTAGGAAGAGACTTGAAGCAGGGACGTCAGTTAGAAGACTTTTAATAACCTACAAAATAACCTTTCCTTCAAGTCTGAGCTAAAATTCCATTTACTATAGAGGAAACCTTTCCTGATCCCCCTTGATTCTAGTACATACCCTGCACTGATTATCTCAAATTTGTCCCAATTATCACTTGTTTTTAGAGCAGGAAGTGACTTTTTTCCTTTCTTTGTATCCCAAACACTTAGCACAGTGCCAGGCACATGGTAGGCACTTATTGATTAGTGTCCACTGAGCTATCAGGGGACCAAACTAAGGTAATATCTACTTAGTAAAGAGAAAGGCTCAGATGTGAGAACTGTTGGATAGGTAGAAACAGAATAACTTGGAAACTGATTAATATCCATGAATAATACCTTTGAAAGATTTGGAGGAATTGAAGTTTTCTCATTTGGTTTCATATATAGCAGAAATAATTTTATGAATGACAAGATGGTGAATAATAATGCCTTATAGTTATGTGGTTAAAAACAATGTGTACATGTATTATAATATATAATACATATGTTCTCAAACAGTAATTGAATCCCCCTTAATGAAAACATTAATATATTGATTGAGATTTAATATCTCCATGGCTTTTGCTTT
The DNA here is from genome assembly GCF_028372415.1 of Notamacropus eugenii. NCBI lineage: Eukaryota > Metazoa > Chordata > Mammalia > Diprotodontia > Macropodidae > Notamacropus > Notamacropus eugenii. Next base: position 199,637,621 of record NC_092877.1, on the reverse strand, counting down.
TCTTTTCTCACAATTAAAAGAGAAACAAATCCCATTTATGTTAGATATTTATTCGATTCATTGACTTGGTATGTTACAAACTACCAATCTATCTACCCAGCCCAGATCTCCAAATGGTTGGTGGAAAACTTCATTTGAATCTTTCATAGACATCTCAAACTTAATGAACATTTAAAACTGAATTCATTATCTCCTGCTTCCAACCACCCCTCCCCAATCCCTTTCTCCTCTCTCCTCCTAACTTCTTTGTTTCTTTCAAGGAACCACCGTCCTTTTCTTCATGCATGTTCACAGCCAAAGTGTTCAATTCTGCATTCATTTAACCATCCCATAGCCAATCAGTTGCCATGTATTTTTGATTCTATCATTATAGCGTTTCTCCCAGTCATCTTTTCTTTCCACTCATACTACAACTTAGTCGTGGTCCTCAGCATCTTTCATTTCGATTATTGCAATAATCTCTTAATTGATCACCTTATATCTAGTCTTTCCCTTCTCCAAATCACATATACACCAATATGATCAGAACAGAAGCCTGATCATATCACTGACCTTGCTCAAGATGCCACAGTAACTCCCAGTTTTTCCTAGGATTCAATTAAAAAAAACAACAACAACCAAAAACCAAAAACTTGCTTAGTTTGACTCTAAAGTCTTTAATAATCTGGCTCCAAACTATCTATCCATGCTGATTGCACAAATTAGGATGATTATGTACTCTACATTTTAGACAAATTGGCTTATTTTCTCTTCCTGGAACATGGAATTCCACATCTAATCTTCTTGCTGTCATCCATGTGTAGACAGTTCTCCTTATTTGCTTCTGTCTCTTGTAACTCCTAGTTTCTTTTAATATTCAGCTTAACTGAACTGAAAGAGACTTTTTCTAACTGAAAAGCAGTTTGGCAGGAACTGGGCATAGACTAACATCTCACACAGTAATCAAAAAAAGGTCAAAATGGACAAATGATTTGAATATAAAGGTTGATATCATAATTAAATTAGTAGAACATGGAAAAATTTATGTTAGATTTATGGATAAAGGAAGAGTTTATGACCAAACGAGATAGAGAGGATCACAGGAAGTAAGATGGATAATTGTGATTACATGAAATTGAAAGAGATTTGCACAAATAAAACTAATACAGCTAAAACTGGAAGGAAAACAAAAAACTGGGGTGGGGGGATGTTTTACAGCAAGGTCCTCTAATAAAGGCCTCATTTCTCAAATATATAGGGAAGTGAGCCAAATTTATAAAAAACAAAACCAAATCATGAGCTATTCCCTAATTGATAAATAGTCAAAGGTTATGAACAGGTAGTTTTCAGAAGAAATCAAAGCTATCATAAAATTTCTCTAAATGACTATTGATTATAGAAATGCAAGCTAAAACAACTCTGAGACTACTTCATACCTATCAGATTGGTTAACATGACAGAAAAAGAAAATAATAAATGCTAGAGGGGCAATGGAAAAATGTGGACATTAATGCACTATAGGTGGGACTGTGAACTGGTCTAATCATTCTGGAGAACAATTTGTAACTATACCTTATGGGTTGCAAAACTGTGTAAACCCTTTGATCCTGTTATATACCACTACCAGGTCTGTGTCCCAAAGAGATTAAAGAAAAAATTCTGTAAAAATATTTATAGCAGCTCTTTTTATAGTGGTGAAAAATTACAAATTGAATCAATGCCCATCAACTGGGGAATGTCAGCACAAGTTGTGGTAGATGATTGTGATGGATTACTATTGTGCTATAAGAAATGATGAACAGGATGGTTTTAGAAAAACCTGGGAAGTCTTATATGAACTGATACAAAGTGAAGTGAGCAGAACTATTATACACAGTAATGACAATATTGTTAAGTATGATCAACTGTGAAAGATTTAGCTATTCTCATCAAGAGAATGGTCCAAGACAATTCCAAAGGACTCATGATGAAAAGTGTTATCCACCTCCAGAGAGACAACTGATGAAGTTTGAGTACAGATTGCAGTACCTTTTGTCATTCTATTTTTCTGTGTTTTTTCTGTGTGTGTTTTATTTGCAACATGGCTAATATGTAAATATGATTTGCATGACTTCACACTTATAATTGATATCATATTTCTTGCTTTCTTAAGGGGCAGGGGAGGGGAGGGAGAGAAAGAATTTGGAACTCAAATAAAAAAAGTTAAAAAATTTAAAATCATGATAGGAAAATATTTAATGAAATGAATAAAATATATTTAAAAATAAAAATGAGAACTTTCCTGATTTTACCCATTTTTATCCTCCCAATTACACTATATTTATTTTATATAAATCATGTATTTACTTTCACACATATGAATTTTGTCTCTTTAGTATAAAACAATCTTAATGAGGGCAGGAACTATCTCATTGTTTTTGTATGTCTGGCATAACGTAGATACTTAATAGTCCATGCTTCTGAATTGGATTGAATTGAGTTTTAATTCTCCCCACCATGGGGACAAGGAGATTAATGATTGATCAACTTTTGCTAACATGACTTTGGAATAGAATCTGACTCACCAAAGTTGTTATGACATCTCAGTCACTTGGGTGCTTGAGGAACAGGACTCTTGAAAGAGCAAGGACTTAGAAAACTGGGCTCTGTCTTGCATATATATTCTGCTGAGTAAATTCATTGAATGTTTTAGTGTTAGGAAGAAATAAATGTATTTGAATTATACAATTGAATCAATGTCTCCTTTTATTTGGTGTTGGTGTTTCCATACTGAACCAGAAATTTTGACTTGATGAAGTGACAAAGCCTTGCATTTCTGAGAAGAGTAAATAAGACCCTCAAAGTTATTAGCATATGTTGACACTCTACATAAACTGCATAGCATAGGCATGTTCAGGGGTGTGAGTGTGTGTGTGTGTGTGTGTGTGTGTGTGCACAAGCATGTGTGTGATGTGTTTAAATAGCCTCAATGACAATTATATGGAGGTTGAGGGGAGAAATTGATTCAGTAATAAGTGCCTTAAATTAGCAAAGTAGCAATGTGTGACATACATTTGTTTAGGAGGAAAAGGAAATGAATTAAAAGTCTTTTAGCTTTCCGGGAAAGGAATCCTATTGTAATCAGATCATGAACGAAGGCTATTGGGCAGCATATACTGACAGTGAAACCTCCTCTTACTTTTCTTTTTGCAAACTCAATCATGTCATATCAAATTATTCAACTAATTAAAACAAATTCCTTTAAAAATTGCATATTATTTTGGCAAGCCAAATTAATGTCAATCCCCTCAAACCTGGCTCAGTAATTCCCATTGACTAGAGTAACGCCTTCTAGTGAGCCCAGGGCTAATCAACTGCAGGCTCTCTAGCTGATGATCTGAACCAAGGAACCAGATGTTTCTATATCCTAGGCTAATGAAAATGTCATGGACACTTTCCTTTGCCATGATGATGAAGAACTGTTTCTATCCTGGTCATGATCTGGTGGTTTGACCCTAGGTAACAGCACTTACATTTCCTCATGGCCTTCCTTCAGGTAACCCAGAGGACTTTAAGTAGTCAAGCTCATATTCTCCTCTCAGAAAGCTGCTGGGCATTTTCAAGGTTCCTTGAACTGGAGTCAATTTTTCAGGCATCCTTCTACACTCCCACAACTCCCTTCCTACCACATCACATAAGGTGAAAACCAAACTGTTGAGCCTTACTGCGGAAAAAAGTAAAAACAAAAAATATGCCCCCAAACCTCTTTCGTTTCCATGTTGTACTTTACATAGAAGCCGCCAAAAATATGTTTTTTGTTTATTGGTAAGGGGTCCTGTTGGAATTAAATTACTTAAGGAGATGTCTATTGTAATTAAAAGAGGCATAATGTTTATATTAACTTTTTAAAGCTTGGTTATTTGGGGAGCATCAGTTTACATGAGTGTAAATAGGTGATAATGAACATGATGAAGTATTCTAGATTAAAAATGAACACTTTGTGGCTTTCTAGAAAAAAACCAACATTAATATAGCAGGATAGCCTCTGAAGTACCAATTGCAGGATAGTGCAGAAGCCTTCTCTTTAAAGCTTATTCCATATTTATTGTTTATTTCTGGATAGGTGAGAAAATGAATGGAAAGCAAATGTAGGCTAAGGAAACAAATAATAAGTGAATTAAATGTGAACAAAGTGTTTTGGTAAAGAAGGAAAGCTTGATCTGGAAGCTAAAATTAATATGGAAGATGGAAAGATGAAGTATAGCCCTTTATGATCAATGGTGGCTATCTATTGGTAAGGGATGACTGAGGACAGTAATACACTTGTAATAATGAGTCTGGCCTGGATCTCCTGTGATTATGTGTTCATGTTGTATATAAATGAATATATGTATGTACACATATATATGTACATATATAATATAAAATACACATATTTTCATTTGTTTACTTGTGTATTCTCTCAATGAATAGGGACCATCTGTCTTTTTACTATCCCAGTTTTTTTGACAACAGTAGATTCTTGTATAGTGCTCTTTTTCTCTCCCCCCGCCAATTTTTTTTCCCTAATTTAGTCTCCTGACTCAAAACTTTTATCAGTCCTGCTTTCCATATCTACCTCTCAGAACATGGGTGTCTTATGCCTACATATTATCATATTTGTAACACCCTCACTCATCTAACCCACCCCTGTTCTTATCACCTCTAGCTTGTATTCTTTTCTGGGCAAATCTCTTTTTTAAAATTTAACTTATTTTCACCTCTTTCTACATGCATGACTTTGGGCAGGTAACATCTCCCCTGGGTCTCTGCTTCCTCATGTATAAAATGAGTGGAGAGAGGATGGATCAGATGGCTCTCAAGTCTCTTTCAACTCTGTGATCTTACGAAACTGGATACTCCTTGGAGGTACCACATTTTCTATAACACCTTTACATGGAGGCACCGCTTACTTTTTTTTCAGTATGATTTTTCAGCAAAATGAAAGAGTTGTTCTTCTTTTCTTTTTTCAGTGCTATTTTTAGACTATCAGATACCCTTTTTTGTTTCTTGTCAACTAAAGTATATAATTTGTCTATTCATTCCTCTCAAAGTCAATATACTACTGCTTTCTACAGCCACCTTTCTACTCCTCCCCAAACCATTTCCATATTTCTGGATGATAACATTTGGTCTCATATTCTTTCTCTTAATATTGCCCAGTCATTATCTTTGAAGACCTCAACATCCCAATTGGCAACTCTCCAGACTCCTTGTCCTCACAGTCTCTCATCCTCTCTGGTTGCTATAGGGTTATACCTTAAAAGTCATTGAGATACTATTCTCCCTTAGAGCTTTCTGGTTCAACACCATCTGCTCTAGGAGGACAGCCTCCTTACCTGCTACTTCCCCCATTCCCCAGCTATACTCACAAACCCTAATCACTTTATCTAGTTAGTGTGTTATGTCCCTTTCTGGTTACACTGGTTTCCCTTACCACTATAATCTCTTTGGTCAACTTGTTTCTCCAGCATCCTGAACTTCCTTGACTCTCCAACCTTTCAATTCCCTAGACCAATCATTAACCTTGGGTCACCTCAGTGATTGCATTCTGTATTCTTGCTTCTGGGATAGAGAACTTTGCAAGAGGGAAATGTAGGACTGTGCAGACCTGGCACATTACAGATCCATGATTTCCAACTCCCGTTTGGCTCTTATTATTACTATTTAATCCTTTGATTCTTTTCCCACTGGCCACCTAACGTTCCCAGTGGAAGCTAGAGTGTTTCTTCTCTCTCTATGCCTCTGATCTCCATATCCAGAAGACTGAGACTATTGTGTCCTCGGCCTCTTGTCGTGACCTTGGGATATCACCAAATCTATGTTGATCCTTTTATCGTTCCTTCCAGTTGCCTAAAAAGTTTTTTCTTTTTTCCTCTATAAAGCTAATCCCTCCATTTGGGCTCTAGAATCCATCACACTCTATTACTTCTAGGAATTCACCCCATCCCTCCTCATTCTAACATCTTTAATATCTTTCTTTTTCACAGGCTTTTTTTGCTTTAACATTTATGGAACTCCTCATTATAGAATTCAGCAGATAGATGATAGATTAATTTGACCAGAACAAAGAGCACATGGAGGAAAGTCAGATGAAAATGGTCTGTAAAGGTAAATGGAAGCTAGTTTATGGAGGGCCTTAAATGACAGACTAAAGAGGTTGCCTTTTCTTCTAGAGGAAATAGGAAATTGCTGAACATTTTTGAGTAGAGGAGTGACATGGTTGGACCTGTGTTTCAGAAATACTAATTTTGCAATTATTTAGAGAATGACTAGGAGAGGGGAGAGAATGGAATCCAGGAGGCCAATTAAAAGGCTGTCACATTGTCCAGGTAAGAGGTGAAGGCCTAAATTAGGGTAATAGTTGTGTGAATGGAGACCAGAATAGAACATGTCCCAAATGGAATTTCTGATTTCCTCAAAATTGCTTCCTTGTCCTAAGTATCCCCATTTCCATTGCTATCACTCTTTCAGGCTCATTTTTCCCCCTTCACACTTTTTTTTTTCAAATTTACCTTTTTATTTCAATTCTCATTTACACTACTCTAGCCCAGGTCCTTATTACTTTATGCTTTAATTTTTGCAAAGACATCCTAGAATTCCTGGTCTTCATATCTTTAGTTTTTCCCCTTTCTAATCCACTCTTTTAGATTATTTCATCATTCAATTCAACAAATAGTTTTAAAGAGTTTATTATATTATTTCCTATTGTCTGAAAATATCTTTTCTTCCATGATGCTCCATAATCTGCCCCACTCTACCTAACTTCATTTCCAGCTATTCCTCAACCAGAGCTATTTACCCAAGTCAGGTCAGTCTCCATTTCACCACCTACTATACTTTTTTTGTGCTCCTATGTCTTTGCTTATGCTGCCCTTGTCCACCTGGAATGCCCTTCCTTCTCCTCTCTGCTTATCAAACCTCACCCCATCTTCAAATCAAAGCTATTTCATGAAGCCATGCTTGACTGCCCCAGTTCTCACTGATGTGTCTTACCTCAGGAAATCTATGACACTTAATTTTATTTTTTCTTGTATTATTTGTGGTTTGGTTCATGTGTTGGTTCATATATTTTACTTTTGCTTCCTCAATGAGATTGTGTCAGCCTCAATAGAGGCAAGGGATGAGTAGATTTTTAACATGACTGAACTTAATTGCTGCAGAATTATTCTTGGAAGTCATTCTAGCATCAAATATAGAAACATAAGAAGAAAGAGACTAAGATCATTCTTTTGTACCACAGAGGCTGTAGCATGCATACACAAAATGTTTAATGCACTTTAGGTAGCATAATCTTTTAATCTACAAGTGGGTCACACTTTTCAAGACAACCTCCATATTCTACCAGTAAGTATAGAAATGCCAAGTGGCTCCATTTCAGAAGTTGCTGTGGCCAGAGAAGAATTATTGCGTCCTTTACTTAAGTTGAATCCTCTGGAGGTATAAGTGAAAGATAAGTGATTTTAGAGAGGATGCTTCTAATTATCCTATTGTTACCAGTTTACTGTGAGAGGGAAGCTTTTGCATTTGAATCATATGGTGATGTTACATAGAATTATCTCTATTCTGGCCCTTTATAATACAAGCCCCATAATCTCAACCCAGCCCCATAGTTCTTAATCAAACTAGATTCAGGGTAAAATGAGCAAAGAGTGCTGCAAAAACAGTAGCATCCAGGATACATTCATGTTTGTATTGTAAGTTCAGGGCAGCTAGGTGGTGCAGTGGATAGAACACTGAGCCTGGAGTCAGGAAGACTTGTCTCCCTGAGTTCTAATCTGACCTCAGACTTTACTGGCTTTGTGACCCTGGGCAAGTCACTTAATCCTGTTTGCCTCAATTCTTCATCATAAAATGAGCTGAAGAAGGAAATGGCAAACCACTCCAGTGTATCTCTGCCAAGAAAACTCCAAAAGGGGTCATAAAGAGTCAGACAATACTGAAAAATGACTGAACAACACATTGTAACTTCTCACCTACATGTGGAGAGAAACTTTCTCCAGCTGTAACATGTGGAGTGGCAACAGCAATCTCTTTCAGGACATGCTTTATAGTCTTCACCTTCCTTCCAGCCTAATCATTTGATTGAGGATGATTAGGCATGATGGTGACAGTTCATATAAGACTTCTTTCTACAAATTTCTTAAATTCAAAGTAAATTAAGACAGTGTCAGAAATGATAATGTTTGACAATCTGAGTATTACAAAAACAGGTTCAGTAGAGATCTGAGATGGAACTAGGAATGCTTCAAGACATTTCAAGGAGTCTACCACAATTAAGAAACTCTTCCCTGAAATAATCCTGTAAGGTCTCTATACTTTTGACCTGGGCATTTCTTTGTTATTTCTCATGGAAGAGTAGAAACCCTTGGTGGTCTATGCTGAATAGCCTTACCATCTTTTCAATATAACTTGATATGGCTTCTAAGCAATGTTTTATATAGACAATTCCTGGATGTACTGTGGCACAGATGATGTAGTGACCAACTCCTCGAAAATGTTATTTCCTCACAATGGGCATCCCTTATGGGAAGATTAATTCATAGCTTGTGAGTGTTCTGAATCTTCTGGTAGCTTCTTTATTAGTCACCTTTTCTGCACCCAGTTCAAGTCATGGGTCAGTCAGAAATTCCACAAATGTGCTTTGGTCATCCTGAGGAAGTGAGTTAATGAAATGAATAAAGATGAAAGAAATTATGAAACTGTGATGATTGGGTCTACTACAAATTTAAGCAACTGGTCTGCAACTGGGCACTCAGTACAGGAAGTCAAATATTCTATTTGTCCCTAATAAATTCCCTATTTTATTTTCAAATGTTCTAACCCTTCTTGTCTCTCCCCAAGTCTCCTGTAGCAGTGTACCCTCCTAGCTGAGGATCTTTCCTCATACATTAAAATTTAAGACCATATATTGAGAGCTTCCTATTTCCCCATCCTCTTCCTTTCACATCATTTATACATCTTTGTCCACTATCTTGGATGAAGAGGTAGAACTTCTTACCCATTTACATGTACCCATGACCCCATGTCCTTTTGATTTCTCCAGGAATTGCCTCTGCTGTCATGTCCACTATATCTCTATACTTCAAATTGTCCCATCTATTGGGAAAGTATCTATATTCAAATATGGACATCTCAAATTGTATAGGGTATCTCAAATTCAAATGCCTCCATTTCCTCTCTGCTCATTCTCTTTTAAACTATTATTGTTTTGTCTCTCACATCATTATTCAATTGAAACTGCTCCTCCAAATGTACTGATGATTTCTCAATTGCCAAATCTTATACCTTTCTCAATCATTGTATTTCTTGACCTCTCTTCAGAATTTGACAATGAATCCACCTCCTGGATTCTCTTCTCTCTCTAGGTGTTCATGGCAATGAAATGCTGTCTTTTGGTTCTACCATTTATTCCACTGAGTCTTTTTTCTTGGGTAGTCACCTGTGCCATGTTCAGTAACTGGGCATCCCCCAAGGCTTTGTCCTAGGTCCTCTTCTCTTTCCCATCCATACTATTTCATATAGCTATCCTCTCTCTACTCCCATGAGTTCATTTATCTATCTGAAGGTGATTCTTTGAGCTATATATTCAGTTTTAATCTTTCTCTTGAGCTACAGTCATGAATCTCCAACTGTTTTTTGGATGTCTTAAACTCGATGTTTCATGGACATCTCAAATTCAGCATGTTGCAAAAAAAAGTCATTATCTTTCCCCTAAACTCTCTCCCTTCCAAACTTCCTTATTGCTTTAATATTTACCAATATCCTTCTATTCACCAAGGCTTTCAACCTGGGTGTCACTATTGACTACTCATTCTTACCATTTCACGTATCTAATCCATTTCCAAATCTTTTCATTCTTCTTTTACCATACGTATCCCACATACTCTTTTTTCTCCATTCCTCTATCACCATTCCACAACCATAGGTCAGGTTTTCATTTCCTTTTGTCCGAACTATTACAATAGGATTTGAAATGGTCCCTCTGCTTTGTCTTTCTCCACTCCAATCAATATTCCAATCAGTTGCCAAGGTGATTTTTTTAAAAATGTAGACCTGACCACGTTACTTCCTTGCTTAGTGACATCCATTGACCTTAAATTCTCCATTCCACTTATGTCTATGATCAAATAATACCCCTATATTTTTATTGAAGATTTTTCATAACTTGATCCCTTTAGACTTTTTTAGCCATATCACAATTTTCCATTCTCCACTCACTCTACAATCTAGTTATAGGAGAAGGTCCCCTGGATGCAGTGGGAGACCTTGACCTTTTTAAGCTAAGATCTTTCTCAGGTGTCAATTTTTCTGAAGCAATGCCCATTCAGTGAGAATGGGTAAGAAATGAGGCAAAAATAGCCTCTTTTACCTAGTCAAAAAAAATTAATCTGGGAGGGGAAGACCCTCAGGGTTTCTGGTCAAAACAGAAAAATTGCTCTTTAGATCACTCTGAGCCATCAAAACCCAAACAAAGACCAAGTAAAACTTGGACTGGGAACTATTGTTGGCCAATCAATGAGAGTTGGAGCAATTGTGTTTAAGGCATGGTTAAGTAGCCCCATTTGAATTTCAATGGGCTTTATGAAAGTCTGGTTTTCCAATGTTGCATTTCAAGAAATCATAAATGAAACTACATGAGGCAAAAGAGTTAATTGTCCCAATTTTTTTTAGATGATAGAACAACAAGTAAGGAAGAGATAAAAAGAAATCCAGTCCATAAACCCCAACACATCATGCAAGGTTTCAGTGACCAATATTTATATCCCTTTGGGCAAAGCACTTGCAGCTAAGAGTATGATTCCCTCTATGAACAGAGGGAGAGGAAAGGGAGGAGGGGAAGAGGAGAAAAGGAAGGAAGGAAGAAAGGAAGGAAGTGAGGAAACAAGATGCATTGGTCAACTGGAACTGGTCAATTGGGTCCCCAGTGAGACATCTACTACTACTCATAGATTGTTGTTTCTCCTTTGTCTTAAATGACTTCAGGAAGGTGATATCTTGATTTACCAGTGAACTGGAGTTAAGTGAGACAGGGCTGTGCAAAGTGCCTGGTGATGGATGTCATTGGTCCCCTTTGAGAACAAAGGAGAAGCAGCAAGAACAATGAGATCCATTTGATGTTCTATCTTCATGCTTTTGCACTGACTGTCCCCTATACCTGGAATCTTCTGCCTCCTCATTTCTATGTCTTAGTTTCCCTGACTTTTTCAAGACTCAGCTCAAATTCTACCCTCTCTGGTCCTCTTAGTTGCTAATGCCTCCCCTTGCAAATTACCTTTTACTCTCTATACGTCCTGTATGTCTCTAGGAATTTGTTTATGTGTTCATTCATTCATTTTTTTGATTTATTCACCCACCCATCTATCCATTTATTTGTTTGTTTATGTTTTTTCCCTCTTTGGCATATAGTTGCTTTGAAGATAGTTACTGGGTTTTTTTAAATTTTATTTTATTTTTGTCTTCCTTTTCATCTCCAGAGCTCAGCACAATGCCTGGAATCTGATAGACTGACTGACTACAATCTTATTGGCAAAATCCTTTTACCCACGTATTGTGGACTACATTGATCATGCTTGAACTTTTGTGCCTTGTGGAAACAGTGTCCTTGAAAAGAGTCCTTTAGTCCTTTTAACCAAGAGGCACAATTAGAGAACTTTGTCATGAACTCCAGTCTCAAGAGCAATCCCATGACATATCATTTAAAAAATTCCTAAAATAGCAGTATTGAATCAGATGGCACAGCTATGTAATTAAGCAACAATACCCTCACTAGAGTATTGATTCTGTTTGTGAAGGTTAACCATCTGAACAATCACTAAGGGTGCTGGTGAGACATGCTTTCAATAACCCTTGTATTTAATAATCAATCTCTTAGTCTTAGGTGAAGTAGAATTGGAGAATATTACTATATCATGTATTTAGATTCAACAGAAAATAAGGATCATTGCATACTTAGGTTAAGAGTTTTCTATCTTGTTTGTCCCAAGATATGAAAAAAAGTCACTTTGTACAAGAAGTTAAATCAGAAGACTATTTGACATCTCCACTTTTGCATCTGCTGCCCTGACTGGTTTCAATGTGATAAAACAAAATATCCCTTGGTGTCCTGTTGACTCCCTTACCCCCAACTTTTCTGCCTTTTGTGTAGTGTCTCCCCCTTTAGATGGAGAACAGAAACTATATTTTTATTAATTGCATCTTATAGGCTTAGCACAGTTCTTGACACTTCTTAAATGTATCACAGAAGACTATTTCAGTTATAGGTTTATTCAGGTTCTACTATGGAGGGTATATCCACCTACTTATCAGAGTCTCATGAGTATAGTTGCCCATTGCTTGCATTTATCTCATGTAAGCACCTTCCCAAGGCAGCTAGGTGACTCAGTGGATAAAGGGCATAGAGTCAAGAAGACTCATCTTCATGAGTTCAGATGTGGCTTCAGACACTTATATTCTATGTGACCCTGGGTGAGTCACTTAACCCTGTTTGCCTCAGTTCCTCATCTATAAAATGAACTGGAGAAGGAAATGGCAAACACTCCAGTATCTTTGTCGAGAAAACTCCAAATGGGGTCATGAAGAGTCAGACATGACTAAAATGATAGAACAGTAACAACACCTTCTCATCCTCATTGCCAAAATGAGTAGTGTGTCAAATAGACAAGGAATGGAAAGATATATTATTACTTTAAAACTACTCAGAAATCACTGCCATATCAATGAGAAAAACTCAAAAGATAGAAGACATTAAAGAATTCAAAGGAAGTCATATTACTGTATTTTACTGCACTGTCCCCTAGTAGGTTTATACAACACTGTGTGTCTCTTTTGAATAAGAACTATAATATACTTCTATTATCTCCTGTAGCACCGTGTTAGTGTGGGCAACAGGAAAAACTGGGAAATCGGATTGTACCAATGTATGTCCAGAGTAACAGAGGGACTTACTGATAGATAGTTGAATATAGTCTGGAATTAAAAAACAGATAGACCAAGGTTTTGAAAGACCCATGAAAGAAGCCATGTAAGCACAACTTTATAAGGATTTCTTTGAGTATGAGATGGTATTTATCTTTTACCTAACTCCTATTTTTCTTTATACTTTACTCAAATTGCTGATTTTTATTAGAAATTAGTGTTTATATGATATAATTATTTTCAAAAAGAGAGAAAACAGAAACTTTAATAAAATTTATAAACTGGAAACAAGAATGTGTAATTATGTTGCATATCAGACAAAAAGGAACAATTGTTTTTTGGCCATAGCAAAACAATGAAAAATTCTGAATTCCAGATTTATAGACGTATCGCTACAATGTACTTGTCTGATAATTTCCTGTCCCATGATTATCATTTGTGCATAATAGGATATTGGATCACTTTTGGAACTCAAAGTATGGTTTATCTGGTCAATGTACTTGCACTAGAAGACATACACATTTGAATTTTTGGTTGCTCCAGCTTTAATTCATGTGACAATGACCTTATATATTTGAGGTTGACTGATATTTCATTTGATAACAGTTATTTGTAGACTTATCCTCCACTTAGTCCATGACATTGCCAAGATGGATAAGGAAACTGAGATCTGAGATGTTCAATAATTTGTATGAAACCATCGAGGGTGTGAATAATTGAACTGGGACTTCAATTACGGTTTCCCAATTCTCTTTGTATTATCCCAGTATGTATCTGTCTTGCTTCTTGCCTTGGTTGGAAGAAAAGTATTGGAATTGATAAATTGACAAATGATAAAATGGAACCCTAAATCACAGCTTCTTTTTGAGAATGAATAAAATAGAATAAGGAAAGAGTTGTTACCCTGTGGGGAGACCCCACTTGCTCCTGAATGAAGAAAAAAAAAAGACTGAATGCAGAATCAAACTGAATCTTGGAAGAAAAGTTTGATTTGGGCTTTTTTTCTTTAACCACTATTCTCCACCCCTTCCTTCACCCTCCCTGCCCCCGCCAAAAAAAGACTGAGAAAAAAAAAAAAACAACCCTTGAGTTTTCTTCAGGTTTGAAAACATTCTCTTCCCTGCCCCCTCTTATGGCTCTGCATTTAGCAGGTTTTGAAATGGAAATATTGAAACCTAGTAAGAAAGGGTACTATAGTATTCCCAAGCCTTCTGAAGCCAAGGAGTATTGGCAAATCACTCAGGAAATCCCTTTCCTACCAGGTTTCAGCTGCATTTTTTGGGCATGAGAACTTTTAAAAATTCAGGTAAACTTAGAATAAGTAGCTTCACTCTGAAGAATGAGGGGAAGAACTTTAAAAGAAACAATAATTTTGAATCTAGTAAAGAAAGTTTCTCTCGCTCTCTCTCTCCCTGCCACCCTGCATTAAAAAACATTAGACTAAATGATCTCTAAAAGTCTCTTTCAGTTCTAAATCCTAAATCCTATGATACTATTTTGTACAAACAGAGAATATAGAGTGATAGATCTTGATTTTCTAGATGTTCCATACTTGTTGGAGCTGTGTAGTTTATCTGAGATTACATAGTAAATTAGGAGCAGAACTTTTACTAAAACCTAGGCAATCCTGGTTGTGTGAGTAGGGCTCTTTTTCCTAAATCATATAAGATGTACAAATGCTACCAAAAGATACAGGACCTCAAAACAAGATAGTGATTAGTAAGTCAGGGAAAATTTAGTAGAGGAAGTACCTTGATTCTAGAGGTTCATAATGATGCTAGATGTAAATCAAGGAGGAACTTTAGGACTTAATTAATTGGCAAGGGAGAAGGTGGGAGGAAAACAAAGTCAGCATAACAACATAATTAGAAGCACTCATATAGCAAGAGATATAAAGAAGGAATTTAGAAAGAACTTCAGAGAAGGCGAGTGGAACATTCCTTCGTGAACTCATTTTTTCCTTTTCCTCAGTATTGTCCAAGTGACTACTTATCATATTCTTGGAAATATAGAACCATAGATTTTTAGCACTGAGGAGGACTTCAGAGGTCATTTAGATTCACCTCATTTTATAGATAAGAAAATTGATGATCAGATAAATTCAGGTTCCTTCCTTCTCTTCATTATTCTGAAATAGCTATTACTTCTTTATTTCCTCCCAAATTCAGAAAGGATAGATTGGAGGCAAAGGACTATTGGAAGAGGCAATAGCATTATGCAGTGGGATTTGGAGCTCTGTGGGTAGCTATGGTTTAACTTAATGCTGATGCTAATAAAACTCAAATGATGTACACCATGGGAACATTTTAGTAATATTTTAAAGGTTCAGACTATTATGCCCATGAACAATTTCAATTGTAATTTTTCTCAGTATCATACAAAGCCAAACACTATATGTAGCCCACTTAAAAAGGGAGATGAATTTTATAATAGTTTACTCGCTTGTTCTAAGGAAGAAACTGAAATAGCAATCTATGTGTTCTACCAAAGGTAGAAAGTGCTGTGGGGCCCTAAGAAATGCCTGCTATCTGATAATTTTGTGAATTTAGAAAACTAAATATGAATTAAGGAAATGCCTGAGGAAGATGAAAAATATTCAACCTTTGGGATGGCAGAATACATGCATTTCTATATAGTTGCATTATGCAGGTCTGACCATATTGTAACATTTACAAAATGTTTTATATACATAATACCAGATCTAAAATTATTTGTTCATAGAATTTGTAAATACACACTTTTGCAAGCATTCAGTATTTGCTTTAATTACTTGATATTACTAACCCTGAGTCCTTTTCCTTTTCTGCTTCTGCAAGGTATTACATAGATTAAGCTTGAAGTTGGCAGTTCCATAGATGCGAAGTATGAAGTTTGTATGTTTGTTAGTTTTAGAGATGTGGAATGTTCATCTTTTATAGTATTTCAAAATTCCAACCTTAAATTGCTTGGAATATTCTTCAAGAATAACAATTTTTCATTTGCATAAAGAACTTCACTATAGTTGAAGTCACATATAAAAAAGAAGAAAATTACCTTGACCAGAGTTAAACCTATAAAGCAATCAAATCTGAATAAGAATTTTACTTAAAATCACAGACTTCTCAACTTTAAAGTGTTTTTATTCTTCACAAGAGACAGATTAGGTATGGCACTACTCTGTTATGAATAAAATCCCTTAATAACAGTCTTTCTTTCCAGTAGACATATGTGTATTTCCACACCAGAACTTTAAATAAGGTTGTCTCTGTATATGCAAAACAGAGCAGAGTGCTAGGGGAGTTACCTAGATAATTCCACTATCAACTTTCACCTGAAATATACAAAAAAGGAGCCAAAAATGTTTATTTATTTTTCTAAAATTATAGGCCGATAATCGACCTTAAATTCTCCATTCCACTTTGAAAGTGTAGAAAAAGTGAGAATCTACATATCTTTGGAACTTTCACCATCTCAGGTTACATCCTGTTTGGACTGGCTTTAGATGTTTGATCCTGTTGAAGCTACAGCTTGGGCTTTGCAATTTTACAAACACTTTGTTAAGATAGCCAGGGATACAGATAGCTACTTTCCAGATGGAACAAGTTGAAAAGCACTCTTGATGAAAACAGGATAGTTTTAATTTCACACTGTTTTACCTAAGGTTGAAACAATTAGTATACCCCAATCAAAGGTATGATATCTATTTGAGAAATCATATGAGTTTGTTCAACGTTTTGAGTAAATGTCGGAGAAATCATTTGGCTTCTAGGAAATATCATTCAAGCATGGCCTAGTTTCCTATAATATGAAAATAAAAAGCAATTGAACTGAGAAGTACAAATCTACCATTGTGTAATTTGGTTATTTTTATTGTAACTCTAAATCCATTCCATATAGTAAAACTCTTCTCTTCAATTGAAGAAACTTTTATGGTTTTTAATATGTTTTAACACAACTGCTATTAAGTCCATCTCTTAAAATATTAATTTGTAAACTTGAATGAAATGAAACCAAATTATCTAATCGTTTGAATGCCTGCCTATAAAGCCATTTAAAGTGAAAAAAAGAAACTTATCACCATTTCATTCCTCTCATCTTCTTCAAGTGGATGTTAATGGGTTGAAGCCATTTTGCTATTTCTATGTTTCACTCACCCTTACAACATGGAATGGAGCTGCTGCCTCATAATTGGACAGGAAGTAGGAATTCTGGAAAAAGGGTTAAAAAAGGAGGAAGTCTTACTCGTTTTTTTTTTTTTTTTCTGGCAAAGAAAGTGCCATGTGTAGAAATGAAAGAAAATACAGACCAAAGTCAAGGAACTGAAAAGTGAAAAAATGATTACTACATGGTACTATAAGCATCAGCAGGAGTTTGGAAGGGCGGCTGGAGTTTGATTTCAGATTTGACCTTTACTTTGCTAACTAGAAGAGGACAGGAAGTTAACATACTTTTGAGTCAAAAGCACTAGAGTGACACAATGTTTTGAGAGCTTCATAAGCGAAACAGTGATTTTAGTTTGGTGCAAGACAGGATAGCCTTCATTAGAAAGGAACAAGGAATTTTTAGAAAGGAACTTTATGACCTAAGAGAGGTGGCTAAATGCAATTTGTTATTAAGGCTGAAAGTTTGACTTCTTGGAGGTTAACTAGGTTATAGTTCACCCAAGGTTATAGTTTAGCAGTCTAAAGGTCACTTATTGTCAGCTATCCCAGAAATGCCCAGGAAGGGGGATTGAAAAGCCGATGAAAGAAAGACTTTGAACCAGTCTAGGTCCACAAAGGTAAAGCATTAGAGGATAGCCATCTCTGTCTGTTAATCATTATGTGTTCTTGTATATTCTCTTAAAAAACAACCGTGTGGACAATAGTGCCTGCCTTAGGCATAGAACCAAATTCTAAAGCTAGTAGACAAAAAAGAAGGAGGCATCAAAATACATTTGGCATGGAAAATGTTATTTTTACATTGTGCCCATGTTCTTGGCATATCAAATCTAGGTAACAGAAGTGAGCTTCTAATCACCCAGGTCCCCAATCTTGGTGTCCTCTTTGACTCCTCACTTTTACTCACCCCATATAGCCAAATCAGTCTTCAAATCTTATTTTTATTTCCATAGCATCTCTCATATATGTCCTCCTCTCTCTGCTCACAGGTTCTTATCATATCTCACCTGGAGTACTGCAATAGCTTCCTATTTAGTCTCCCAATTTCAAGCACCTCCGTAATCCAGTTCATCTTCCCCTCAGCCATCAAAGTGGTTTTCCTAAAGTACAAGTTGGATCATGTCACCCAACTTAATAAACCTGAATGGGTCCCTAATACCTTCGAGACTGAATATGGAGGCCAGGTCAACTTATTTGTATTTACCGTTTGGCTGTCTATCCATCCTTCTCTCTCCCAACTTCCCAAAAGCTGGAGGTTATTGCTTCAATACTTTAGTTGAGATGCTGTCTTCTAAATTCTCATTTGTCTGCAATAGAAACGACCACAAAATTGTATCTAACCAGAGTATTCTTTAAAGAAATGCATCATCTTTTATCATCTTTTTACTATACTACATTACAGAAATGCTTTTTTATTCCATAAATTATAAATACATGTGAAGAAAGTCAACCCTTGAGTTAATATATTAGTATGTTCCCTCCCTAAGTACTGTATATTTTATGCTTATTTTAGATAGATAGATAAATAGATAGATGTATATTTAAGATTCATCCCTGGGCTTTTCCTGCTTTTGCAGTCTTGCACAGTACTCCCCTCCATACTGTGATCCAGTCACACTGGCCCGCTCCCTTTTAAACAAGAGATGTTCCTTTCCTTGTCTTTGAACCTCTGTCCCTCATGTCTGGAATATACTTCCTCCACACTTCCACCTCTTGGAATCTCTGGTTTTCTTTAATACTCAGCTCTACCTAACACACGAAGCCTTTCGTGATCCTCCAGCTGCTTGTGTAATACACACATGCACACACATAAACCTTCTTTCCTCTGCTAGAATGTAAGTCCTTGAGGACAGGGACTGTTTCACTTTTTGCCTCTGGATTATAAAAGCTTGTGATTATCTTTCCTTCAGTTTTCAGAGAAACAAAGCACCTCCCATTGCAGTCTTACTTATGGCTTACCCTGAAACTACCTTTTGCAACTGAATGAATGAAAAATGTGAGTAAAAGTCTCCCTTCATTCTGGTCCTTAGTGGTTCATGTTTCATCATTTCTAAATGATTCTCTTTTGGTCCCGATTTGCTTTGTGGCATTTAATTCTTTTTTATTACTGCATTCTTTTGAGATCCTGCTGTTGTCATTGGGAAAAGTATACCGTGAACTACAAGCTTTTGCTATATCTTTGTACTTGTATGTCACGCTCAGTACACACAAGATGATTTGCATTCATTTGTAATCATTGTTTCACACAAAGCCCTGGTAAGAGGGTTATTATAATAACTGCCATTTGGCCCATGGGGAAACTGAGCCCCAGAAAGGTTAAGTGACTTACCCAAAGGCATACACTGAATTAGTGGCAGACCCAGAATCCTCAGAGGTAGTCTATTGTTTAGCTCTCTAAGCAACAGGGTCTCTCCATTGTGTTTCCTGTCTTTTACTTTCACACTTCATGATTATCATTCCTTCAATGTACCAACCATCTTTTTAAAGAATGTGAACATGTGACACATTTTTAAATACAATGGTAGGTTCAGAGTACCCCTTCATTCTTTTTCTCTATTTTCAAATGTCACATTCCAACAAGTGGAAAAGAGATGGGAAATGTGGAAATCATTTGAGCTTCTTACCTGAAATGACTGCAGTCGCTGAACTACCTTGAAGTGTATCTAGTCTTTTTCTTTTGGGGATGGGAAAGGCGCTCATGTGGAAAAGCATAACTATCCTCCTTTTTAGCCCCACATATGTATTTAATAAGGGAGAGTGTGTGGAGAACAGAAGCAGATTTCAAGATATTACTGGTACAAATATATAAGATGCCAGATTTTCAAAAGGCCTAACTGCTACTTGTTTGCTTCGATGTGCAAAACTGTGTATTGAACAGATTGCAAGCACAGTAACACCCTTTCATTCCTCAGATATATTTTGCACCCAAAATCTTACTTGTCCCTGAGGATTGTTAAAAGTACAAGTTGTTAGTGAAGAACACATCTTATTTCTTCATGAATTTTTCTAGGTGACCAGAGACAAAAAAAGAGAATTTTGTTTTGTAATATTTTTGCAACCCTCCTCCTAAAGTCCTGTCTAGCATTATTTAAAATGTAAGACTTTAGGTGTGTGTGAGGAATCCTGAATTCATTGATCACTCTGCATAATTCATGTAGCTTTTATATATAATCCCTTTTTTTATTTTTAACATTTCCTTCCACCCCCATGCAATTTCTATTTCTCAGAAATGCAATAAGCTTTTTTATCCTAGAATACGAGCTTCACAGAAAGTTGCACAAATTCTTCCAAAAGACACAGTTCTGGATCATTCTATTTCATTTTTCTCCCATGAAACAAATTTTATAAAAGCCTAAAAAAAGTAGAATTCTAACAAGGATCCTTGAGAAAGCCTGCAGAATGTGAAAAAAAAATTCAGCCTAATTCGGTCTTAATTTAGGACAGGAACTATGCACTATTTACTTCAGAAAACTTTCTCAGTATTGCTAAGAAGTTATCAATGATTACCTACCCACAGGAAGCAAAGTGCTTCTCCAAACACAATAGAATTGAATCCAACCTACTTTTAAAAAAAGAGATTCCTTTTTGTTTTTTTCCTCTGTATAAGGAATAAGCCTTAGTATTAAAGAAGTTTTGGTTTTATTTTCCCTTCTCTCTGTCTCTGTCCCTCTATCATCTTCCTATTGCATAGTCAGTCAGATTTTATTTTGCTCCAAGGTGATGCTCCCCGTATCCTTTTTCACTTTTCTTCCAAAAGCAGGAGGCCCCTCCTACAGAATGAGGTGTGGGAGATAAGAATGAACAAGTTTCTTTCTTCCCTGAGCCCCTAAGCTGTGTGGTGTTTAGAAACTAGCACAAAAGAAAGAAGAGGAATGCGACCTTCCTTTTCCCCTTCTAAGTAGCTGGGTGGTTCATGTGTCCACCATAGCTGCTTTCCCATGTTACACAGAATGCCCTCCTACCACGACTGAGAATTACTGTTTGGGAATCTTCAGATCACTGAGACTAGAATGGGATAGCTTTCCACTTTTTATCTCACATGATCTTTTCTTTCCCCTTTTGCTCCATCAGTATCATTCTCCTTTCCCCTCTCTGCTTTCCCCATCCTCCACGCTTTGGGTTACTTTTTACCCTCCCATCATTCTGGATTTCTATGACCACACCCCTTCTCTTTCAAACAAAGGGGGAAGACTGGGGTGGGGGGGATGGTGATCCTATCAATGGACTTCCCTGCTTGCATCCCTATGGGACTGTCTGTTAGATCAAATAGCAGCCCTTGTCCAGTGACAATGGCTCCTCAGCCACCAGATATACAATTCCCACAACTTTCTCTCCTCTTTTCCCTTCCCTCCCCTCCTAGCTCCCCCGAACCCTTTAAAATTATTTTGATGAAACATGTGCTCTTATATGTGACAATTAGAGTCTGCTTTGCTTGAACTTAGCTCATGTCTTTCTGTTCCCAAGAAGAAAAATTTGAAATGTTATCACACCTCCTCCACACTTGAACTTCTGTTAATTGAAATCAACAGGTCTGGCTCACAAAGAAAGGGAAAGAGGCTTTGTTGTAGTTTTGTGGGCCTTGTGGAATTTTTCCAGAAATGTGAGTCTTACGTGCAGGAATGGGAGAAGACAGGATACTCTGGTGGAAAGGGGAGTATTTATCATTTGACTGTCTGTCTATCCTCCCTCTCCCCAAATCTGAAGGTTATTGCTGCTATACTTGAGACTGTGTCTTCTAAATTCTGACTTGTCTGTAATCGAAGCAATAACAAAATTGTGTCTAACCAGAGTATTATAAAAAATGAATGCCGAAGTAAATACATCATTACTAAAAGGCAACTCCTTAGGTTCTCATCTGAGTTTTAGGTATATGAAGGAATACTTTCTGCCTAGACAATTTTTAAAAATGCATGTATTTTATTGATGTTGGAGATCAAATAACTACGGACACTTTAAGTAACCATTTCCAGTAAATTAATCTCAATGAATAAAATGTAACTTTTCCTTTTCCCCCATGGCTATGACTTACTGCCTACCAGCCCTCCTTCCCTGCTCTACCTCCTAAAATGTTCCCTTATAACACATAGATAGTCATCTGTGCTAGACAATTCGAATGGCCTTCTAAATGATCCCCGATTCAGCTCTCCCTACTCTAATCCACATTACACATTGCTGCCAACATGATTATCCTAAAGCACGAATCTGACCATTTCACTCCCCTACTCAATCAGCTCCACGGCTCCCTACTGACTTGAAGATAAAATATGAACTCTTCTGTTTGGCTTTTAAAGTCCTTCACAATCAGGTCCAAATCTATCTTTCTAGCCTCGTTGAACATTACTTTTTTTCTCCTTGTACTTTGCTATCTGGTCAATCTGGACTTTTCTCAGTTTCTCATACATGTCAATTTCATTTTCTAGCTCTATGACTTTGTATGGCTATCCCCCATACTTGGAATGAATTCTTTCTTCATCTCTGCCTCAAAGAATCCTTTTCTACCTTTGAGATGCATGCAACTCAAGCATCACTTTCATCATGAAGATTTTCTTGATTTCCCCACCTGCAGCTAGTCCCTTCCTACCCTAAATACTGTATATTTGATTCCTGTGTATTTTTTATACTTTTTGGGTATATATTTGTTCTCTGTTTAGATATGCGCATACATTTTTGTCTCTCTGATAGAATGCAAGCTCCTTTGAGATGAGGAATTATTATTATTATATTTAGACTCCCAGTGTCTTGTATAATGCCTGGAATATAGTAGGTGCTTAATAAAAGCTTGTTGATTGATTGAATCTGATCAGTCTGGGATTTTTGGCAACAACTGAATCTTCTGAATGGTCTAATTAAAACCAGATATTTGGCTGTGTGTAGCAATACTATTCTGGCAGGCATTATTAAATTTAATTTTTAAAGTTAAAACTCATTTGTATCTTCCCGATATAAATTTTCCACTCTTCCACTGAGTAAAA
Source organism: Notamacropus eugenii (assembly GCF_028372415.1). NCBI lineage: Eukaryota > Metazoa > Chordata > Mammalia > Diprotodontia > Macropodidae > Notamacropus > Notamacropus eugenii. The sequence goes on along the minus strand of NC_092877.1, from coordinate 199,614,595 downwards.
ATTATGTTAGATTCCCTCATCCATCCCCCACAATAAATAAATGAAAGGGATAACCCATCTTGCTATTTATTTCTTTGAATTAGAAAAAAAAATGTATCACACGTTTTCTTAGGGGAAAAAGGGTCTTGATTTAAAATGAAAGTAGAACCAGATACCCTATGTATTTATAATTACCATGGGAAAATGCATCCACATGTGCTGGTTTTCCCATCTTGTCCAGGTCTGACAAGATCCAGGCTAAACTACATTTCAAATTTCAAAAATAAATATATAAATAAATGAAATACCCTTGCCTAGAACCAGAAAGCTATAACTGTTCACAGAAGAAAATCTCTTTTCATCAAGCTGGGATTATTCTTCCATCCCAGGTGCCTCAAACAGGGCTTTCTTTTGCTCTAATTGATAACTGGCAGGCTCCTCCCCCTTAACCCTTTGACTTTGGGGCTTTCTTTCCCCGGGCTGCCACAGCATCAGTGTTCTACCTCATTCACTTCTGGTTGACCTGAGGGTCCTGGGTTAAGCTTCCCCACTGGTATTCAACCTTGGACCTCATTATTGTTCTTCTTGTCTGACCTCTGATACGCTAAGTTCTAACAAGGTGATCTAAAAAAAAAATCACTCATTTTCTCGGTGTGGTTTCATGGCCTGTCTTTTTTACCGCTTTTCGGGCTGTTCTTTTCTCCACCCCAGACCACCAAGTGCTCCTCTTTAGTTTTCCAATTTATAGTGCTGTCATGGTTTCCAATGCTGCAGCCATTGTGTGGAATATACTCTCCTGACCTCTGAAGCAACTTTCTGTATTTGAATTGTTAACTCATTAGGGTTGGGAAGACCAGCTGAAAGGAAGATGGTCTTTTCCCACAATTGGCTCCAATGTATTGCTTGGGGTTGCCAACAATACCAGATTAAAATAAATGGAGAGGATGCTACTAAAAATCGGTTCCAGGGATTTTTGCCTTTTCAAAGGAGGAGGGAAGAGGACAATTCTTCGAGTCAAAATAAAAGTTCTAAGGTAACCCACTTGGGATGAATTCCTGCCAAAAAAGATTATAAAATTAAAAAAAAAACTTAGTAAGTCCAGCCTTATCAGGGTCTTATGCACCTGCACCAAAAATTGGTAACACATAAAATAATATGAACTTGGCACGAAGGCTTTGTTAAGGCAATGAACTGTGACAAGGCAGAGCGACAAAGGAAGAGGACAGCTTTACTCCTGAGAACTGAAGTGTAGATTGAGATTTGAACTGTAATTGCTACCTCAGAGGCATTTTCAAATATCTCTCTTCTGTTAAGGGGAAAAGAGTCAGGGCTTGCTTACAGAAGGCTCCTTCTTTTGCGACTTCTCTTTGGATCAGCCCCTTTTTCTCGGAGGGTTCCTATTGCTACTCCGATTTTCTCAGGATGGGTTTGGTTTTTATTAGAGAGGCAAAAGAGGTTAACTCCAGACTTTTCACATTGTTCTTTCCCCTCATTGATGGGAAAATGAATTGTGCCCTAACAACTATTCTCTGTCATTCACCTCCTCCTCCATGCCCATTCCTCTGAATGAGTCTTCTCTAAAACCAAGCAAATAAAGATAATAGTTTCTCACAAAACAAAACAAAACAAAAACAGGCAGAGGCTGCAGGGGAAGGAAGACCTGTCTCTGCTTTTGTCTTCTGTCCGATCCCCAGATATATACTGAATGTAATGTCCACCTTCTTAACAGTCAACAGGAGACCAAATAGAGCTGCCGCTATACACACGAAGTTCACATTTTTAGTGTTTGTAGATAGTGGTGCATTACTGAAAGACCTATTAATTATACAGGTGCTGGTAGATCAGTTTCAAAAGATGGCTATCCATTTTCATCTTTTTTTTTTCCTACAGAAAAGTGAGTACTGGGATGGATATACCTTTTAATTTTAATAGGTGATTTAAAATGGCAGGAGCTAAAGAAATATACACTTAAAGACTTCATGAACATTGTAATTTGTTAAGGTTGTTGTTTTGTAACTCCCTAAAATAATCATAAACATCAACTCTCGTGCTTATTTTTTTCTGTAGCATACACAAACATGCACAGACATACACACATACACAAAGATACATTTGTATGAATCTGAGGGTATGTAATGAACTTCAGTTATACTCTAAGAATTTTAAGGTTTTTAATGATTCCTAAAATCAAACCAGAGAAGTGGTCAGTAATGATTTATATATCAAGTAACCTTAATGACACCTTTTTGATTATTCAGTGAAAAGAGGTTTGGGTTCCAATCTCAGCTCCATCACTTAATATCTGTGTGACTTTGGCCAATTCACTTTATCTCTCTGGGCCTCTCAGTCTTCTTATCTGCAAGATGAGAATGTTGAACTAGATGACTTCTAACATCTCTTCTCTCTTTAAATCTATGACTTTTTTTTTTGGTGAGGCAATCAGGGTTAAATGACTTGCCTAGGGTCACATAGCTGGCAAGCATGAGGTCTTATTTGAACTCAGGTCCTCTGACTCCAGGAAGGTATTCTATCCACTGTGCTACCTAGGTGCTCTTATGATTTCATCTTAACTGGTTCCTATACATTTCTACCCAATCCCCTAGATTCACAAGAGTTCCTTTCCTGCAAAGAGGAGTGGGACTATGTAATCTTATTTTATCTTTAAAAAATCTATGAATGATAAAATGTTATCAAAAAGCAATTTGTGTTAGTGTATCTAAGAACCATTGTAAAAAATGCCCTTGTTAATTTAGTTCCAGGGATGTTTCTGCTCTAGTGGGTTTTTTTTTTTAAACAGATGGCTTGTTATTGTGACTTCTGTACTTACAACAACAACAACGTTTGTTCACTTTTTCTTTGTAAATTTGGGGTTTCCAAAATATGTTATTTGTATTCCTTAAGTTTATAAAAGGATTTTTTTTTGTCTTTTTTCAGCGGGGGGGGGGGGAGTGTTTCCAATTTTAAGTTCTTTCTCAGTGTCTGCAAAATTCCACAACTCTTGTAGTTCTGAGATAGTAAATCTGTACTTGGTCTGGGCCCAAACATATTTTGATTGTAAATAGAAAGTCTTCTTTTATGAGGATGTTCACTTCACAGCTTGAGCAGTGTAATTTTTATACAGGTCTCAGCAATCAATAAAAAAGCCACAGGAGGAATGATTTATCTTGTTGGTTACAGAGACTGTCACCGAGAGAAATTGTAAAAGATCAATTTACACAACCTGGTGTGAGAATGTTATTGATATAACACGGTTGATCAGTTTCTGGTTGTCTATGAGCAGTCACTGAAGAGGGAGCACCACCCTATGATAGGCTCACTGACCAAGGTCTTAATAGACTTTGTGGGCCATAAAATGGACTAGAGGCCAATAGAAGCCAAGATTCAGTGAGCATGGGGATGCTCACTGCTTGAAAGGGATAGGGATTGGCTAAGCTCCGATTACTTCGTTAAGCAGTATCATGCATCCTCCTCTTTTTTTTCTTTCCCCTCCTCCTACTGTGAGAACTGTTCACTTGGAGACTTGCTGCCTTAATTACAAAGAACCCTTTTAACTACAGGTCACGGGAGTTGGCTCACTTGACAGGAAATAAGGAAACAAGCTACCTTCCTGAAAAAAAAAATCCAAACTTCCACTTCTCAAATTAGTTAAATGAAGCTTATCAGCAGTTGTTAGTTGATCCTTTGACAGTCCGCTAATTGCAGATGGTACATTAACTATGTTTTAACCAGTAACACATATGATAAAAAGAAAGAAGGAAAGAAAGAAAGAAAAAAAAGAAAGAAAAATATCAGAATCGGACATGGATAATACAGTGGTTTGGAAATGAAAATCAGAAAAAAACATTAATCTTCATTCTTCTTGTTGTAAATATTACAGTATATAATGAAATTCTACCACTTTTACATTTTAATTAAATAGATTTACAGGCTTTAACCTTATTATTACCTTGAAACTATTTCCCCAGATCAGAGAAAGCATATTGTCTCTTTTTGGTTTTACCTTCAAAATATCCTCTGCCTGTATTTTAATGATAAAATATACCATGGAAAGTATATGCAGCAAATATTTGCTCTCAGTGTTGTGTGTGCAGTTCTCAATTATGGAGCTTTTCTATGAAGATAAAAGGTTTGTTAAATTGGTTTACTTACTGACTTGCAATTCTTTAATGTTATTACAGAAAGAAGGAAGGAACATCAGTTGCAATTAAAACACACACATCACACAGTAATTTCTGCATCGAAGGAAGTTGTCATCATAAGGTGGACAAAAAGAAGGGTTCAGAGGCCCCCAAAAGATGATAAAAATGCTGTTATTGTGTTTTTAACCAGTTAGTTGTATCAAACTATAAAATATGGTAAGAATGCTAAAACAAGATAGGAGTGATTAAAGTCACACTTTTAGCTCAAGATTTTTTGGATGTAATTTCAGCTCTGTTCTGTGCAGCCCTGCTGCTTTGCTTTCTTACTCAGATTTCACATTTTACCATTTATTGGAGTAGAGAAAATCAAGTGATTTGCATTTAGAGTCAGTCTTGGCCCTCATCTATTTCTGTGAAACGTGTACACATACACACACACACACATGTATACTCAACTGTAGAGACATGAAACCCACCTAAAACTTTTAAAGAGGAAAATGGATCACTTTGTGCATCTAGAGTACATACCTAAAAAGGTAACATTGAAACAGTTCCATGCATACCATTAGAGCAGATTTTAATTGCTAAATGTCCAATTAGTATTTATTTGCTCTTGTTTACAGAAGAGTGAATAAATATGATTTTACATTCCTATTTCTGTATATTAAAATTCTCAATTAACTATCATTGTCTTTCATTAGATAAAATTCGTCTTCAGATCCCTTCCTATGTTCATTATGAATGGAATACAAACAAACTATTGCTCACAAAACATACTTTTCCTCCACTGTTTTTCAAACACTTTCAAGGAGTATAGATTTTCCTATCTCAACATCTGTGAGACCTGTAACAGCAATTCAAGACACATTGTTCCTTATTTCCCCTTCATAGACTTAGCTGAATCTGCACTGGAAATCACAGTCAATATTACTAATGTTCTCACTTCTCTAAAGTGGGAACAGTACCTTCCTACAAATCAGAAAAACAACTCATCCATTCCTCAAACTTCTTATCTAGAGAAGTCAAGTCTGACCACATCTTCAACTGGTGGGTGTCATGCATGCATTGTGTTCTTTTTCTTTTTGAAAAATATGTTTGAAGATCAGGATTTGGAAAATTGTGCCCTTTCTATTCCTGCCAAGGTCCTGATGTCCGCAGGCATGTCAATAACCGAGTACTTACTGTCCTCTTCCCCCACTTCCCCACCCTTTTCCCTCCTAACTTCATAACTTGATCAACCCCTCCACAGACTTCTACAGATCCAAGTTAAAATGCAATTTCCTGCTTTTGATAAGTGGACACTATCCAGCCAGAACAAAACAGACCAGACTGATACAAAATGCATCATATCCAAAGGCAGAGGCCGCTCCCATTGTTCTTCAGGTCTCCCACTTTTCAAAACATACAGAAATTTCAGACTTAAATCTTTATTTCTGTCTTGTCAACCCAGTGTTCAGAAATGATCAAAGCTTCCCTTGCCTTCAAAAAAAAGGCAATATATTGTTATATATTTGCTTCTTATCTGGATTTTATGGGTAATTGGTTAGTGTATTTAACCTAATTTACCCCCAAATCAAGAAGATACCTGCTCACTTGCTCTAAAAACGCATGTGTTTCATATCAGAGAAAAACCGTTTTCTTTAACGTCTCATGATGGGGTGTTGGTGATAATGAGCTATTGAAGTCTTTGTGCTGTCATAGTATAACCCCAGAAAGGTCATGAGATGCCAACAAAACCTTTGAGTAGAGTTGTGGCAATGAGCTCTACTCTGTGCTTGCCATTTTGTACTAGCTTAGTGCATCCAGACCGGCTTAGCATCCACCTAACTACCTGATAACGATATTTTAGACCACAGAAACTCACAAAACAAGATACTAAGGCATAGATAGATGGAGGAAAAAACAACAGAGGTAAAGTCATAGTTCTTCAAATGATAAGGTATTTGACAATGGCACCATACCTTGGACTCATTTACTCAAGCATTCCATGGTTAGAGCAGCTGCCCAAGTGTGTTAGAACCACAGCCTGAAATGCTAAATGCTTTTGTACTGGGGATATTGAGCTTCATTTGCTTTCCAGGAGATCACTCAATTCAAGAAGAAGCAGAAGTAGAAGCAGCAACAGCAGCAGCAGCAGAGGAAGAAGAAGAAGAAGAAGCAGAAGGAGAAGGAGAAGGAGGAGAAGGAGAAAGAGGAGAAGGAGAAGGAGGAGGAGGAGGAGAAGGAGAAAGAGGAGGAGAAAGAAAAAAGAAAGTAAAGAAAGAGATTCTGTTGATCCAAACCCTATCTGCCCATCCCCCTACCCATATTTACCTGTTTTCTGTTTTTCTTGGGAAGGAAGAAGGTGAAATGGATATAGCCAAGCTCTCTGAAAGATAAATGAATTACTTCTAATAGGGCACCTGGAAGGGAACTGGGAAATTAATTTATAAATGTTAGATACCTACCATGTTTCAGCAATACACAAGGCATTATTCTGAGGTAAATGGAATACAAAAAACATGTCATGCTTTGTGTCTTAATATAGCTTGCATTTAGTTGAAGAGAGACTATTAACAAATGTGAAACAATGATAAACCACATGTGATAGTATATGTTTAAACATTAGAATGTGTGGCTTATTGATGCAGAATGAATTTGAGAGGCCATCTAATATGACTCCTTTATTTTATAGAGGAACAAACTAAAGCCCAGGTTTAGTGGAGGTTAAGTGACCAGCTGATGCCCCTGAAGAGATTCAAGTAGATATGGATATTCCATTGTACCATACTGTTAGCATGATACTATAAGAACTATTTTCTGTGAACTATTTTCTTGAGGCCAGTTCCTGTTTCAGTTTTGTTTCTGTGTGCCAAGAACCTAGTACAATGTCTTGAATGTAGTAGGTACTTAGTAAATATTTGCCAAATTTATGAAGTCATAGATTTAGATCTTGAAGGGACTTTGAAAATCACCTAGTCCAATCCTTTCATTTTACTTATGACCACTTTAAGGCTCAGAGATGTTAAATGACTTGCCCAGTGTCAAAAAAGTAATAGGCACCAGAGTTAGGATTTGAATCAAGGTCCTACAGATCCAACGGTCTTTTCACAATAGTACAGATGACGTTGGAAGGACATCTTAGATGAATGAAATAAATAAGAATTAGGTTGTTCAAGAAAGTCTTCATGGACTTGATGGGATTTCAGCTGGACTGATCTTGATAGTTGGAGGTGAGGACCTAAGGAGGATACTAGGGAATGGAATTATAGGTAAAGGGAATAATCTGACTGAAGTCATAGAATTTAGAATGAAAACAGTGTGGTTTTAGGACAGCAAGTAGACAGCCCACTGGAGTTAGGTGTGGGAGAAATAAGAGTGTGAGAAATAAGGCTTAGTATGTAGGATGAAGTCAAATTTCAAAGGGCACTAAAGATCCTGTAGTTTCAATAAAGGTTTGGTGAGTGAAATGAATGAATAAGTTTCAGTGTGGTAGGAAGTAAGGAAGTATACTTTTGAGCATGGAAGTGACATAATGAAAGCGTTTTCCCAGATAATTAGTAATACTAATAGTAGCTGACTATTTATAGCAATTACTTTTGCAAAGCACCTTATATGTGTCTCCTTTGATCCCCACACCAACCCTGTGATGTAGGTGTTGTTATTATCTCCATGTTACAGGGGGGAAAACTAAGGCTCAGAAAGATTAAGTGACTTGCTCAGAAGTAGGCAGGATGAATTAGAGGTTAGGAAGAGACTATAAGTAAAGGAGCTAGACAGGAAACTATGAAAGAAATAATAAAGAGATGAGACTTTGGACTAAAGTGATAGCAGTGCAAATAGAGAGAAAGGTGTATGTTAGAATGCAAAGGCAATCCCAAGGTTCTGAGTGTGGGTGTCTGGGAGACCAGCTTTGTGAGTTACAAAAGCAGAGATAGCAGCTGCTGTAAGGAAACAAAAATTTTTTTTATTGTTGGAAAGAAGATGGATTTGTTTTGAAACGTTGAGTTTGAAATAATAGCAGGCATTCAATGAGAAGGGAGCATTGGAGAGAATGACATATGGAACTGGACCTTATGTGAGTAGATAAGAACAGTGATGCAAACTTAGAGGCCATAAAATTTTTATAACAACTCTATACATGTAAACCATGGTTTAATTGTCACATAACTAGTTTTTATTTCTTTTCATTTTTTAAGTCTAGTTCAAGACAGCAACTGATTAGCCTCCTCCCAGTCCTTTGACTTTTCAAGTCTTTCATGAGAACTGTCCAATTAATTTCCCTGTCACATTGTTAAAATGCAGCACTCCATAATTCAACAAATTAAGTAAAATTAATATTTATTAAGGACCCACTTACTATGTAAAAGGTGCTATATCAGGTTCTGGACTTACAAACTTTAACAATGACAATCCCTGCCCTAAAAGAGCTTACATTCTTTTGAATGTACTATAAAGTATAATTAAATTAAACTGCAAATTTAAATTAAGGATTAAATTAAATTAAAGTGATGGCCATAAAAATGTGATTTGTGGAATTTAACTAGACCAAAAAAATACACTGTGAAGATGTACGTGCAGAGAAGACCACTATTCCTGTGATTCAGAAGTATATACATGCATATCTGAATTTGCAGTAATCCTGGCTGATGAAGAAAGTAGAAGCTGAGTGTTCTGTACCTTTCATTGGAAAACAGCAATGAATTCTATCGACAGTATTGGTGACTCAATTCAGAAGTCAGTTAGCAAGGCTGTTAACAAAACGAATACATTTCAGGTCAGATTGATGACAGTCAAGACATATAAATAATTGATACTAGTTAAGCAGTATTAAATAAAGAGAAATAGATTAGTTGGAACATATTCATTAAAAATATTTCAAGAAAAAATATACTTATGTTCCGAGGCATCAGTGAATTCCTTTCCAAAATATTTGATTCTGGCTACCTTGATACATTTTCTTGTGCCTTTTCAATGCCAAGGGCATTGATGCTATGTTATAAGTTATGTTACATGTTAGATATGTTGGGTTTTTTAAAGAGAGAAAAAAGGAAACTGATGACAAAATGAAAAATTTAGAATAAATATCTGTAAGGTTATAAAGGATAGACCTGTTCAGCCCTAGTTGAATATAAGCTCCTTGAAGGCAAGGGCCTTTTTCTCTGTATCCTGGCTCTTATCACAGCATATGGCACATATCCAGTGCCTATTACATGCACTGTGCTAATCAATGGGGATACAAAGAAAGATAAAAGACAGTCCCTGCTCTCAAGGAGTTCAAAGCCTAATGGGGGAGACAAAAGGCAAACAACCATATACAAACAAAATGCATGTATGAGATAAATTGGAGATAACCCACTGAGGGAAGGCACCAGCATTAAGGGGATTGGAAAAGGTTTCCTGCAGAGAGTGGGATTTTAGCTGACACCTGAACAAAGCCAGGGAAGTTATAAACTAGATGAGGAAGGAGAGAACCCTAGGGAGGGAGGACAGCCAAGGACAGCTTTTACAGTCAAGGCATGGAGTGTCTTGTTTGTGGAAGAGTTAATGAGGCCAATGCCCTGGATTGCTGGGTACATGAGGTAGGTAAAGAGTAAGAAGACTAGGCAGGTAAGAAGGCGCCAGATTAGGAAGGTCTTTAAAAGTAAAACAGGATTTCATTTTTGATCCTGGAGACAATAAGGATCCAACTGAAGTTGATTGAACAGAGTAGGTGACATGGTCAGACTTGTACTTTAGGAAGATTAATTTGATAGTTGAGTGGGGGATGGTCTGGAATAAAGTAAGACAAGGTAGGGAGAACAAACAGTTCTGCAACAGTCCAGGTATGAGATGATAAAGGCCTGGCCCAGGATGACAGCAGTATCAGAGATGGGAAATGGAACATATATGAGAGATATTATAAAATAAGAAATGACAGGACCTGGCAACTAATTGTATCTGGAGGGAGGAACAGAGCTAAGGATGACAGCTAAGTTGTGAGCCGACATGACGTGAAGGATAGTGGTACCTCCCCAGGAAAAGGAAAGTTGAATTGAATTGATTTAGAACACACTCATATGTTAGTGAAGATGGGGCTTTTTATGTTTGAGAAACTTTAGTCAGAGAACTTTAAAATGTCTGGGAGGAAAACACTTTTAAGACCTAAAACTAAAGAGTATGTATATATACACCAATGAAAATTCATAGTCATAAAGATAAATAAAAAAGATTTTGGCTTGGGAATGAGGTCGAGAGGAACCATTGCACATGGTTAGGAGAAATAAAAGGAGATTTTGCTATATTGTTAAGGGTGCAGATAAATTGAATGCAATAGAAAGATTGATATGTTTTGCATACTGAAGGCTATTGAAAGGACCCAGTGAATGTTGGAAGTGGTATTTCTAGGTCTTATTTCCCATAAATTTGTAGAGTCAAGAACTGGGATAACTGACTATTGTGGTTGTATCCATTTTGACTATGTCCATATAAACATGGCCTGAATAAGAAAAGATGATATTAATGATAATGATAGTAATAATAACTGAATTTGGCATAATGGATAGAGATACGGCCTCAAGTCAGGAAGACCTTGCTTAAAGAAGTCTTTCGTCTGCCATATACTGGCTGTGTGACCCTGGGAAAGTTATTTAATCTCTCATTGTTCTACCTATTCTTTGAAATCATAAGCAGCCATCTGCCTTGGTAGGTGAAGTACCCCATCTCTAGCTCCCTACAGAGATGAAATAGCAAGTCCAGTAAGCAAAGAAACCACTTAGTCACCACCGCCACTAACTGACATATAGTAATATTTTCAAAATACTTTATATACATCATATCATTGACCCTATGAGGTAGGTACCATGTTTATTATCTCCATTTTATAGATAAGAAAACTGAGAGTCAGAGAGGTGAAGTGATTTATCTCTGACCACCCATCTAGTAAGAGTCAGAGATGGGCTTTGGACCTAAATCTTTCTTATTCCAAGTCCAACTCTCTGTCCATTAGTCTCCTCTGCCTTATTTACTTGTAATTTCTTAGTTTCCAAAGGCTGGGAAAGACACAAGTGACAAATATTTCATATATATATGTATATGTACACACATATACACACATGTATATTATGCATAGATGTATACATACATACAATGCATATACATATATATGTATGTGTATCTATATCTGTAGCTTTTCCTTTTTACTGGGAAGGGGATGTGCATAAAGTCTCTGTTATTTTTGTTACTTTACCTAAAGGGAGGGAGCTTTCTACCCTCTCTATGGGGTTGATGGTTCATGTCTCCTTATGAGAAAATATTTTCTTGAAGAGCTCTCTGAATGGCAGCAATGTCTCTCTTACTCTGGTCAATGGTAGACTGGTCTAACAAAATGTATTGTTATTATTACTAATAGCATTATTATTTTTATTAGTAGCAGCAGCAGCAGCAGTACTAGTAGTAGTAGTAGTAATTTTTGGCAGTCATGCAAGCTTTTATACTCCAAGAAAAATATGACCTCAAAGTTTTATATATTCTTCTTAGTTTAATGATTCTCAACTTCTATTTACTTGAGTAATAAGATAATTACTTCTACTCAGTTACATACACTAATTTACCTAGGCACCATCCCCAAGGCCACTCCTTACAGCCAATATATAAGTTGTCACTAGAGGGATTGGCTTAGAAAGGATATAAGTATTATTGACAATCCTGTGTTTCCTTCATATTTCTTAGTTTTTTTTCTTGGAATTTTTATCTAGTTCAGTGGTGTCCAACTCTTCATGAAACCATTTGAGGTTTCCTTGGCAGAGATACTGGCATGATTTGCAATTTACTTCTCCAGCTCATTGTACAGATGAGGAAATTGAGGCAAATGGGATTAAGAGACTTGCCCAAAGTCGCACAGCTGGCAAGTATCCAAGGCTGAATTTGAACTCAGGAAGATGAGTCTTCTTGACTTCAGGCCTAGTGGTCTCCAAAGTGAGGACTGTGAATACCTGAGGTGATGGTGGTGTGAATTTACAATTCCTAGAAATTTATAATAAAGAAAAGATACAGTTATTTGTATAGTTTGACCATCAAATTGATAGAACAATGATAAAAATTAAAATATAGAAAGTTTTTTAAAAAAGATATCCAGTGTAACTAAAAGAATTCTAGTTTGACATTTAAACAAGTTATTGACACTAAAAATGAGAAATGAATAAAGGACAGAACATTAACTCTAGTTATAACAAATTTGTATAGATGTTAAACTAATTTAAATCAATCACTATAACTAGGTGGCCAAAGGAGCCTAAAAACTGCCTGAGTCACCAAACACTTGATCAGTTACTTGCCAAAAAATATGGTAGTCAAAAGCATCAGTTAGAATAGAATACTATTGGCAAAATCTTACAGAGATGAATATTTAAAGATTATGAGTAGTACTACTTTAAAAAACAGTGAAGAGAAAAAAAAATTAAGGAAAATTTGGAGAGAGAGTCAGCCAAGGAGAGTCACTGTAAGGGCATGTATGTATGAAAGTAAAAAGATGAGAATACATGAAAGATGGAAAAGGTCTCCAAAGGTTTTTATATTGAGTCTTTTTCATAGCCTCTGATGGACATCTTGAGGAGGTAGAAGTTGCCTGGAAGTAAATAAAGATGAGGAAGGCACCTGGACCAGGACAAAGCATATGTAGAGGAAGTCTGTGCAGGAGACAACACAACTTTGGAGACTTTGTGGAACTCATCCTCAACACTTCTGAAGGAGGGAAAGATAACAAAGGAATGGGAAAAAATCTCTTACCTTATTACTGCCAAAGAAAAGATCAAAGAGAATATTGATAACTACCAACTAATATGCCTGCTTTTCATTTAAATCATTTTTTCATCTATATACAGTGTTTTAAGAATAATCTAGACATGCATTGAAGGCACCCTTGATTAGAGTATTAGAAAAGATCAGAGAGGCTTTCTCAAGTCATATTCCACAGTAAACCACATTTTGCCAATACACAATTGCCTGAAAGATGTAGAGAATGTAAAGTACCATATGCTCAGTTTTTTACTTTCCTTTTAGAAATGCTTTTGCTGATATCTTTTGTTTTAATACTACTTTAGTTTCCAAATATATCCCTCCCCACACCCATGAACTCCAAAAGCCATCACTGTCAATCAAAAATAAAACAAAAGAAAAAGCAACAGTTTAGCAAAAGTAACTAACACATCACCCAAATCTGATAGCATATTGTTTTTTTAATAGGAAACTATTAGGCTGGTTCACTTTTTAAATTTAAATTTGTTTATTTTTAATTTAATGGAATAAAGCAAGCATTGTTATAACTGCAATAAAAACATGAAACTTCAAATTCACTGGGTATAACTTGCTAGTTCCTTTAAATATGTAACAAAGTTATGTATTGAGAGTCAGAGAGGTGAAGTGATTTACCCCTGACCATATATCTAGCAAGAATCAGAAATAGGCTTTGGACTTAAGTCTTTCTTATTCCAAGTCCAGCTCTCTGTCCATTATTATCCTCTCTCCTATTTACTTGTAATTTCTTAGTTTCCACAGGCTGGAAAAGATATAAGTGACAGATATTTTATGTATCTATATATCTACGTGTATATACCCAAATATGCACACATACATACACACGGGTGTGTATGTGTATATATGTATATGTGTGTATGTGTACATATATTATATGTACACACATGGTCTTTTTCTCTTTACTAAGAAGTGGATGTGCATAAAGTTTCTCTGTTATTTTTTGTTATTTTACCTGAAGGGAGGGAGCTTTCTACTTTCTTTATGGGGATGATGATGTATGTCTCCTTATGAGAAAATATTTTGGTGCAGAGCATTAGCATTATCATGTTAATTTCCTTTGCATATTTTTCTCCTTTTTTCCCTTCCTTACTCCATATAGTTTTTTGACTATAAAAAAATCTTTTGACTCAGTAGATCAAAATGCAACCTAAATAACTTTCCTTCTGCAATATTCTCCCATCAAAATTGTACATGATTCCTTGAAAAGCATGGCAATAAGAATAACCTTATTTGATGACTCATTATTAATATTATTATTAATATTATTAATTATTAATATCATTCAAGAAGTAAAATGGAGAACTGTATGGTCAGTGAAGGTGTTTGCTGATGTCACAGAGGAGATTCAATGCAGAGTCCAGTGAAAGAGGATTCACTATAGATAGTGAAGTTCTCCAAAGTCTCCTCTGTACAGATGTCATTGCACTGATTTAATCTAGTCCCAGAAAGCTTCAGAACACCCCACACAATATCTGTAATCATGCAAAAGTATATAGTTAAACTCTCTATACAGGAAAAAAATCAAATTGATGAAGAATCCTATTATTCAGGCTATGGTAATCCATTGATAGAAAGCTTATAATACTTGTTCACACATGCTCACACACTCATGTATTGGTCAGACAATGCAAATGGACAATGAGCTTGTCTCAGGATTGAACAGGAAAAAGACAGCAAGTTAGATGACCTTTGAGAAGTTGCAAAATTCTTAAATGATCACCAACTTCTCTCTAAAAAAAGGGTTAACTTTTTAATGCCAACATTCTTTTGATAATATTATATGGCCATGAGTCATGGAACATCACACTCTCCTCCAAAGAATTGACATTAAGGGCATAGGGAAGGAGTTATGTAGGAAAAGTGGTATAAAAGATTTAATAAAAGAAACATATGATTTTGTAAGAAGACAGGTGAGGAATAATCAATGAAAAGCCTGGGTAATTCATCAGCATGCTGATGATTTCAAGAGAAAGAATTGAAGGTCTCCTGAAGAAACATTAAGTAGACTCCTTGGAAGAAATTTATGGGAAGATATGGGCACAGAATGAAAAGACATGGATGAGCTTTGATCTTCATTGATGGAGAGAATACTCACACAGATAACATCACAGATCCATTGGTGGGTATTCTGAGGTATTGAAGTATAAGGATTGTTTGATTTTAGTTAATTGACTTGTGTGACTCATTCTGTAGTGGCATTTGCACCTGATTAAGATATTAGGTCTAGAGTATTTTGTTAGTTACTTGAAGTGAGGTGAGATGATTTATGGAATCTCTCAACTTCTGCCCTCACAGTGTTATCTGATTGCTCAGCTTATCTATATGTGCTATACCACATACTACTGAATGTGACTTAATTATCCAGTCTACTACCTGCAACTCTTATGTAAATTCCATGTAATGTGTACTTGCATATATACTAAGTATTTGAGATAAGGGTCTGTGTTTGTGATGTGTGTATATTTATATCTATGTATATACATGTGCTTACATACACCAATAAAATTTATACGTACATATGCATGTATATATGTATATTGTGTTGTATATATACACACATATATGTATACACACATACACATATACATATAGTGTATGATGTATACTTGTATATGATGTATGCATGAACACCTGGCATCTGTTCAGCTACAATTTTTTAATTGGTTGGAGAATATGTGGTACATTCATATTGGACTTCACTTTCCACAGTACTTGTATGTATATGCAGTTTGGTGGTTTGACCAAGAGAGGGCTCTGACTGGCCAAAGGCAAGAAATTGAAAAAAGGTACCTAGAGAGCCAAAGCTTAAGATTCTCAAGTGAATAAGATGGGAAAATAAAGTCACTAAACTGCAGAAATATAGAGAAAAAGGTGAATGACAAATGGGTCAGTGGTAATGGCATCCTGAATTCTGATTACCTATTAAGATCATGATAATGGATTGAATCAAGGAAAAAGCTATGAGCATTCTTCAGCTTGATCTAAGGTCTACCTGGAAAGGCTCCAAGAAGCAGAACACATTGCATGCTAAACATTCACTCCTCAGACTGTAAGGGTAAAGTATTTGTGGCTTCCTGCTATTCTGGGGAGTTACAGACCTGAGGAAAAATGAAATCATAACTTGCTGGGAAATGTAGGAGATTTGGACTTCTTTGTTTATGAGTACAAAGAATGTTGCATTACTTGATTCATTTCTGTGTTAGTTCCTTTGTTTTATGTCTTAATTAAATGTTTACTGAATTTTTGTGTCTTTAGTATGCCTAGAAATATAGTGAAATATCAAATATGGGCTCACATCATATTTGAAATAGTTCTTATCCCCCAATAGTTGTATTCTCATCCTTGAAATATGCAACACTAATAAATAGCTACAAAATAGAAACATTTTCTGTCCCCTTTTTTTTTGGAAAAAAGAATTAAATGTCTAATTACTTAGAAACATTATATTTTTAAATGCTTTAATGGATCCATGAACCTGTCAAATATAGATCCTTTGTTCAATCATATAGAACATAATCCATATTCTACAATCCCTGACTGCCCATCCCCATAAATGCTTGGGGCCTACTCACAAATGCTTTCAATCAATGTCCTATTTTGGTGCTTCATTTTATATACATACACACACACACATACACATACATATATACTTAAATATATGTGTGTGTGTGTATGAATGTGTATATGTTCAGATAATTTTAGATTTTCAGGAGCTATTGCAGTAAAGTCTGTATTTCAAAAAAAAAATTTCCCCTGAGGATTAGGTTAGGCAAATATAGAGAAGCTTATGAACAAAAAGGTGGCCAAATGATACCAATCTATCCATTTACATCTCTCTGTATTATCTGTCTGTCTGTCTGTCTATCTATCTATCTATCTATCTATCTATCTATCTATCTATCTATCTATCTATCTATATCTATAGCCATCCTTTGGCAACAGCAACTCATGGAGATCATCTACTAAGGCATGAAAACCTTGTGTTCTGTATTGGTGGAAGGAATCTCCCATTCATGAAATAATAGACTAAAAAATATTAAATGGCATATGAATAATGAAAACAAATACATAAACCTACTTTTTAATTTTTTTTAGACTAGATTTTACCTTCATTTATAAGATTAACAATCCATTTAAGGGTCCTCTGCAGTGATATATGTATATATATGCATATATACATATATAAATAACATGATTTTTATACACAAATCAATAGAAAAATATTTTATGCAATGTAAGGAGATTAAAAACATTTAAAATATGGACTTTAAATACCACTATTTTTCTTCTACTAAAACTATTAAATAATACATAGCAAAGGCAAAACAAAAACACTACTATTACAATGTGACTTTTTATCCCCTCCCAAGTCTTCCTCTAATAAAGGTATGGACACTTTAGTTATTTTTTAAAAGCTGTGTAACAACAAGAGCATTTAAACCCAAGAAGTAGGGGTAGTGGGAGGGAATGACAAGAAAGTCTGTCCCTTTTTTTCTAATAAGACTTGATGTTTAAAATCTCTGAAGTTTTCTTATATATTGTGAAAAGCTACAAATTTATATTTTGCCTTTTTCCTAAGGGAAGCTGACCCAAATCCAACAGCAGCAGTTGAAAAGGTTTTTCCAAGCTTTATCAAATGGCCCCAACAGAGCCCGGCTTAAAATTAAAAGCTTCCTCTTCCAGAGGGAATATATGTGACTTTAATAACTGAAATGTGTTTTTACTTTCTATTACAGGGGTCAAAAGGCTTCTAAACAAACCAAATTTATCAATTATTTAGAGCTGATTTCTTCTGAAGTGGTATTTCTAAGATATTATTTGGTGGATAAATTCAATGTTCTAAGGCCAGCAGCAGCATTTCATTCATAACAAATTTCTCCTAAACTGAATTTTCTGGGGCAACTTAATTTTCGCTATCGTGTTTGCACTGTAGAAATATCAACTGAAGTGTTATAGGGCCTAACTAGTGGGCTTTTCAAAGACAAATTCCATATAAGCATGCTTATTCAGCACCACCCTGCTTTCTGTTTATTGCTTAAGAAATGAGTTGGCATACTCTGTCTGCCAGAGAATTTCTTTAGCTCCTGAAATGGTCTTCAAAATCACAGAGACTCTTTAAAGTTAGGAAACAATATCTCAAACCACATTGTCAATCTTACTGTAGGAGGAAATAAGATCACTGTCAAAAGTCAGGTTAAAGAGATTTTGGAAATGAAGGAGATACAGGATGGCATCCGTGCTGGGCAAACATGTGTGCCTCAAAACACATACATAGAATACCATGGCAAGAACAGTCTCTGGCCAAGAATTTCTCCAGAATCTCAGTGTATGACTTTGTTAAAGGTTTTGTGTTAAAGAATTAAGGAAGCCAGCATAGGCAATAACTGTTCAATTCTTAATACAGTACACAGCCCATGTAAACATTATGTTTATTATATCCTAACTAAACATATATTGGATTTCTGCCTAAAGTCTGCCATTTGGTGTATGCAGAAAACATTATAGCACAGTTCATAAAGTCATTTGAAGCTGTGTTAAATGAAAGCAACCATCCAGGAGCTGATATTTTGTCATCTTTAAAATAGCAGCCTTCCTAGCTATAAAGCTGCAGGTTTATTTATGCTAGTAAATACAACACGCTAAAGCAAACAAGGAGTTATGTAATGCATTTCTTTTAAGGAAAACAAATTTTGTGAAGGCAGAAAAGGCTGAGTTATATCCTCCTTATCTAGGAGGCTTTTGTTTGACAAGAAAAATCTCAGTAAATTCAAGGAGGGGGCGGGGAAAGCCCTTTTCTGTCCGTGATACCTATTAGAATGTTCAAGATGGAACTCAGAGCAATTAGGCTTTCCAGACGACCATTGATAAAGACAAATGAAAAATGGAGAAGGAAAAAAAGAAAGACAGCAAACGCATACAGGCTTCTTCTCTTGAAGAGGACTGGGTGGCTCTGGGGACTTAGTAATAGGCCAGACACCCCTTCACCTCTTGATGATTGCCTTATATCCCGCCTTATTCAGTGAGTATCAGAAGAATACTTTCAATGTCTCTGTGAGTGAAGAGTATGAGCTAAGTTGGTGGTCCCAGAGGGATAGGTGTCCACATTGCAACTGCAAACCATTGCAGAGAAAAGGTTAAGGCTGAAAAGATTTGAACCTTCACCTGCTCCTCCATTCCCAGAACTGGCTTGCTGTGATACTGACTGGACTTGGCTATTTTGGATTTCTCTTGTTTGCTATATGAACTAGGGAAATGGGGCATTTCCTTGTTCAATGTCTTTATGACCCTTTGCTTCACCTTACTGAAATTATTCACACAGCACCTTGGATGGGAACTCTGGTTTGAGAATTTTTTGATGTCAAAAGAGATGCTTTGTCCTGTCACACTTTTTCTATGACTTATCAGACAAGGCAACCCATCAATCACCCATTTAGTTAGATAGAATAGCTGTTTAAAAACCAAAAACGCTGGACAGAGTGCTGGACCTTGAGTCAAGAAGATCTGAGTTCAATTTTAACCTCAGGTACTTATTATCTGTGTGACTCTGGGCAAGCCACTTAACATCCCAGTTTCCTCATTGGCAAAATGGGGCAAATTATGATACTAACCTCCCGGAGCTATTATGAGAGGGGGGAAAAATGAGTTTTTATTTGTAAAGATTTTGCAGACCTTAAAGTGCTATAAGATACTAGTTATTATTATTTAAAAGCTGTGATAATTATTCTCCCCAAATATTCATTAATTCACTGAAAATTCTAAAACTCCTGGTTAGAGGTTCTGCATTTCTTGTCTCATGGAAGTGGAAAAAAAATTCTAGTCCAGGGATGGATACAAGGACAGAACTGGAGGAATAAATTTTTCCTTGGGAAGAAAACTCTCCATCACCTCTGATAAATTAACCCTTTGAGTATCCCAGACTCACCTAATAGCTGATAAATTTTTCCTTATGAGAGATTCGCTGGGTGCCTGGGAAGTCTTTCTTTCAGATTACCCATTTTCACAGGCTTCTTACTTGATTTCAGTTAGGCATTCCGTTCTACTCACAGCAAGAAACATTAAGCACCTACTGTGTATAAAATACTGAAGATACAGTCTCTGCCCTCAGAGGAGAAAAGATGTGCATAAAGAAGTGTGGTACAATGTAGAGGAGGTGATAAGAGAAAAATGGTTTAGACAGAATGCATAAGAAATATGGAAGAGAAGTTCCACAGGCCTCAGTTTTCTCATCTGCAAAACGAGAGCGTTGGACAAGATGGCCTCTGAAGTCCCTTCCAGCCCTAGGTTTACATTTTTATGGAAATGTTTAGGTGGCAGATGTAGGGAACATC
Source organism: Notamacropus eugenii (assembly GCF_028372415.1). Lineage (NCBI taxonomy): Eukaryota > Metazoa > Chordata > Mammalia > Diprotodontia > Macropodidae > Notamacropus > Notamacropus eugenii. Next base: position 199,594,377 of record NC_092877.1, on the reverse strand, counting down.
GAAGAAGGTTTCTTGGAGCAGGTGGCACGTGATCTGGGACTTGAAGGAAAAGGATTTTGATGGGCAGGGACGTGAAAGGTGTGCGCTCTGGACAAGCGGACCACCTAAGAAAGTAGTGTGACACATGGTTAGAAAAGATCACGTGGAACTACATTGTGGAGGCCTTAAGTGCTTGTTTAAGGAGTAAGTGTTGCATTTGCTAGTATATCTATCCCTCTTCCCTCTCCAGAGAGCCTTTCATTGTAACCAACTCACCAATCAACGAACCAATATCAATCAAAAAGGAATTTATGTGGGGGCAGGGCAGGAGAGAAGGAGACAATATGCAGCTAATTTGCACAGTGTATAAAGTGCCATGTCTGGAGTCAGGAAGATCTGAGTTCAGATCTGGCCTCAGACACTTACTGGTTATGTGACCTTGAACAAGTCACTTAATCCCATTTGCCTCAGTTCCTTTATCTGTAAAATGAACTGGAGAAAGAAATGACAAACCACTTTAATATCTTTGCTAAGAAAAACTCCAAATGGGCTCAGAAAGAGTCGGATACAGATGAAAATGACTGAACAACAACCCATGAACAATTAATATTTAGGGCAGCTAGGTGGCACAGTGGAGAGAGTGCTGGGCTTGGAGTCAGGAAGACTCATCATCTTGAGTTCAAATCTGACCTCTGGCACTTGCTGGCTGTGTGATCCTAGGGAAGCTACTTAATACTGTTTACCTCAGTTTCCTCATCTGTAAAATGAGTTGGTGAGGGAAATAGCAAACCACTCCAGTATCTTTGCCAAGAAAATCTCAAATGGGTTCATGAAGAGTCAGGCATGACTGAAAAATGATTGAACGACAAGAAAAGAAAAAGAAAACAAAATAAACATAAAAAAGAAAATAATTAAAAAGAAAAAAAGGAGAAAAAAGAAGTTAGGCAAAACTGATCAACATGTCAGACACATCTGACAGCAAAAATATAATGCTCCACAACAATAGCGTTCTAGTTCTGGGAAGAAGGGTGGATGGAGTACTATCTCCTCTCTGTCTCAGTGCTAGGTTTCATTATTATAATTACACACCATTTAGTTTAATTTTTTTTTCAATCAGATTGTTGTAGTCTTTATTATTTTCCTGGCTTTGTGTACCCTACTCTTTATCAGTTTATGTGTCTTCCTATGCCCCTCTGTCATCTTCCTATTCATCATTTCTTATGATGCAGGAAAGCTAGAAATTTTAAACTCTGAGAGTGAATTTAGACGGTTAACATGATAATGCTTCCCATTGGTGAAGGTGTGTTCAGTAAGTCAGATGAAGACTTTGAAAATAAAATTACAGGACAAATTCTATTCCCTTTGATTAGCAGGGGAAGACATCACCAAACAGAATAGGGGAAAAGATGACTCTGATATGGGCACATTGGTGGTAAGTTCATTCCTACTGAGTACATTTGAGATTGCTACATGTGAAAGTATGTATCTTCTTCTCCATAATGCAGTATCCCCCAAACCCTCTAGTACAGAGACCCTGGGGAATAGGGTGGTGGTCATTGTGCAATGAAGTTATTTGTCCAAGCAGCATGAGCTGACATCTTGCTCATTGGGCGAGTAAGCTCATAGGCTTATCCATTTACATGGGCAAGGCTGTTCTAAATCCCTCTTTTCTAGCTTTAGCCATTCACATGTTTTTAGGGAATTGTCTAGTCACGTTGAGACAGAAAATCTAAATAGAAATAAATCTGGAAAAGCCATAGCATTTTGCCAGGGAGAGTGGAGGAAGGCATGGAGAGGGAAGTTTTTCTGACTTTTGGGCTCATGCTATCAGTTCCTATGTTCTACCTAGAGCCCTAGACCCGAAGGACAATACTTGTTTGTAATAGCCTAAAATATTCTATTGACGAAGATAGAAGATATATGTTGGTGTATTTGCTGATAAAAATCCTTTAAACTATAGTTTGGTAAGACACTCTTTTGAGTCAGTATGGAGTTGGGACACCAAGTCTCATATTACATGAGAATGACTATGATTGTTAATATTATCTTGCCTTTACATACCAGTCATCCTAAGGTGAGTTTAAACAAGAAAATCCAATAATTTGGGGCCAATTGGCCTTTAAAAATCATTTAAAATTAACTAATCAATAGACAATTAGCTAATTAGTATGCTTGAATTCCAGTATGAATAAGAAATAGATAATCTGATCTATCTCTTCCTCTTTTTTCTATCTCTTGCACACTCAGGCACAAATTTAATGCACAAATACATTGTTATACTAGAAAACGTACAAAAAGATTTACAGATATATATAGATTGTCCTCATGTGTAAGGGGAATGTCTGGACCAGTAGGCTCTGCTTCAACCAGTTCTCATTCTTATTTTCCATTCTCATTATCACATCCAGTCTATCCATATGTTCTCTAATATTTACAACTTAGAGAATGTCCTTAGAGCAAGTTTTGATTTTAATTTTCATTTGTTTGTACTGTAAAAAGCTGTTGAATGGCCATATTGTCATTTTTGGATTCAAACTACTTTGGCTAATTATTTTACCAAGTTATCTTGAGAATCTTTGCCATTAAACAAGTGCTATTCTATTAATCCAAAATTGGAGAGACGTACTGGGATAATGGATATTGTGCAGGATTTAGAGTTAGGAAGGCCCAAATTCAAATGTCATTTCAGATATTTATTAGCTGTGTGACCCTGAATTATGTCAATCTCTTTGAGCCTCATTTTCCATTCTTGTAAAACAAGTAAATTGGATTAGAGGGTCTTAAAAGTTCCATTCATTTCCAAATTTATTGTCTTGTGATTTTTAGACTAATCATTACAAATTGTATTTATAAAAGAGCAAACAATTAGTTTTCCAGGACATATATAATATAAACCAAATGTATTTCTCTTTCCTCATCTCCTCCCCACCCCATGCCTGCTATCTTTAACCCCAATTCTGACCAAAGTTCTGCTTCACATATTTTTTTTTGGTATAGCTTCCTCACAGAAAACTAGTGGATATAAGGTTCTCCCCAATTTGACTTCTGTGAATTCATATTTCAGTCTTGTCAGACCCTCCATTCCAGATCTAGTCTATCTTACTTAAAGGCTCTGATCACTCAGAGCTTCCATTAAAAAGAAAACACATGGGTTCACATGATGCTTAATAGCTGAACTGCTGATACTATAAATCATTTTTTTTCTCAGTAGGAATCTAAAAAATCTGAATCCAAAAGAGAAATAAATAAAACTCCTGAAAAATAATGTAGAGGATTCTAAGCCGAGATTATCTCAAATCTACTTTGCCTTGCACTAATACGATTGTGTAGGTCCTCCTGAGATATGTTTTCAACGTCATTTAATAAATGGATTGAGCAATCCCATGGCTGGATTATCAACTTGTTTTAGCTGGAAGAGCTTTCTACCCCACATGCATTTACATAGCTGTGAATTTTGAGCATGGGAAATGTGTATCATGCCATTTGATTGGGATATATTTTCTTGCCCGCTATAAATAATCTATGTGGTGAATAATTTAAACAAAGGTAGACTCAGAAATTTTGGCAATTTCTATCTTCCTCCTCAGTGGCAGGATGTTCCCCCAAACTCTTCTGACAATGACTTTCACTCAAACTGATCATGACAATTTTCATCTGCAAACAACCTTACAGTATATAAAACATTTTCACACACATTGTCTCATATGATCTTTGCAATGATGTCACAAAGTAATCAGGGCAGGTAATTATATTCCCATTTTACAGATGAGGAAACCAAGCAACTGAAAGGGATCAGAGAGACCATTGAAACTAACCCCTTCATAAGAAAAGGATAAACAAACTGAGACAGAGAGAAATCAAACAAGTGGCCACAGGGTCAGATAGCTAGGAAATATTTGAACTCAGGTCTTCCTGACACCAAGTCCAGTATTTTGTCTGTTACTCCATGTTATACATGAAGTTTTTAGAGCCAAGCCTTGAATGTATTTATCCTTCTATTAGTTCAATGGTCTTTCTGATACCAGGTGTGATTTATTGGAATGGCTTAGTTCAATTCAATAGATAATACCTGGTACATGGTAGGGACTAAAAATATTTATTGACTGACTGATGTTTAATAATTTCCTGCTAGATCTTGGATTACAAAGATGAAAAATAACGTGACTCATGCCCTCATCATGTTCATTTCTAACTGATGATCTGAAGTTGTTTTATTTTTGGTGGCTATGCCAAAAGAGGAGCCTAGATAAAGTTTTATAATAAATAAGAAAGGAGAATGGTTGCTTTCATCTGGGGGTGATCAGGAGGACTTTTTGGAGGAAGTGTGGCTGTTATTGAGCCTTAAAGGAGCACAAGGATTTCAATTGTCAGAGATAAAGCAGGACTGTGCTCCAGGAATCAGGTGGCCGGTGGGAGTGCGTCTGGGCAGGAGAGAACAGGATAAGAAGAATACTTTATTCTCGATGGAAAATAGAATCTATGAATCAATCCATAGACTTTGGGCCAGGCACTGTATTAGGTGTCTGGGATACAAAGACAAAGAGTGAAATAATCTCTGCTTTCAATATATTTACATTCTCATGGGGGTGCTAACAAGGACATATATAAACACATGTGACATAAATATAAAGTGAACTAATAATATATAGACAGTAGCTAAATACAAAAGAAATGATGGAAAATATGGCTGGACACCTATGTTGAAGCCTAACTATTAGAAGCCCTTCAATATCAAGTCACAGAATCTGATTTTTGTCCTTTGGGCAATAGGGAGCTTCTTAAGATTCTTAAACAGATGAGTGATATGTTCACACCTGAATGTTAGTAAGATTATCTTGACAGTTGTGGAAGGAGAGATTGGACTGGGAGAGATAAGGAGTAGGGATTAGAAGGATATTGATAATAGTACAAGAGAAAGGTTATGGAATAATTCAGAGACCTAGAAGCAATCATTGTAAGATTCGGTTATCAGGGTCACCAAAAATTATAATTA